>NC_056749.1:139430039-139492539 GCF_019279795.1 Protopterus annectens | reverse complement strand
GTTCTCAAGGAAACGCAGTCCTTGTGGAAATGAGACGAGGCTGACTCACCATAAGAACTTGCAGCTCAGATACCATTTCTGCAGATGTCAGAGGATGAAGTAAAACTGTTTTCCACGTTAAGATCTTCAAGTCAGCCAGGTGATCTGGGTTAAGTGAAGCAAGTCTTACCTTCTCAAACACAAAATTAAGATCCCAAGGAGGTGTCACTAGTTTTCTTGCAGGCCTGTAATGCAAAACCACAAAACCCCTTTCAAAAGCATTTGATCATGAGAATACATTCAAAGAGGAGGATCCAAGGGCAAACCTGCTGAAATGGCCAATAAATGAACACTGATAGAGGGTTAAGAAGTGCCATAAGATAGTAACTCAAACAAATATTGTAAAACTAGAGAACAATTAATATTTGAATGTGTGCTTATGTTGTTGGCACCAACTAGAAAAAAAAACTTTTCCATTTGCTAATGCACAATTTTCTAGTAGCAGGCATTCTTGCCTTCATCAATATCTACCTAATGCATATCCATAATAAACAGGTACCTAAACAAAGTTCAATTAAAGATTATTTATCCTGGGGTGCATCAACCACCCCTGCTCTTATGTGAGTAGATCCAGTCCGTAAGGATGCTTGTGGTAACTGCCCCTAGCCATTTCCAAAAGAAGGGAGAACCACAGCTGCCTTGGCCAGAAGTGTATCACCACAATTCTTCTTCCTTTTTAATCTTCTGAAGTTCCCTGGACAGTAGTTGAAAGGGTTTAAAAGCATACAAGAAAATTCCTGTCCAAGGAAAATAAGACATCTGTCTTCCAGGACATCTTGTCTGTGGTCCTGGAGCAAACATTGCCAGCTGATTGTTCAGAGGAGGCGATGAATCAAATCTTGGATCACCCCCTGATCTAGTTTCTATTTATGAGGGTCTCCTCTGGTCCTGCTCAGCTTGTCTGTCACACAGTTCTGCTCTGGCAGAATGTAGAATGCTTTTCGAGTGACATTGTGTTGTGAGGTTATATCCCAAGCTAACATGGCTAGTCTGCAAAGGGGCACAACCTGGTTCCCCCTCACCTGTTGATGTAACACGTCTGTAACCACTTGAATAGGTCCTGGGGACAAAAGATGGTTCAGAAAGTTGAGTGCCTTGATCAGGGCAAGCATCTTCTTAATATGTATGTGCTTGCATCTGTCCTTGGTGTCCCAAATCCCCTGAACTTTTATCCCTCCTGAAACTGCTCCCCAAGCAAAGTCTAAATCTTCTGTGGTGACTGACTGCTTTAGAACAGGGAGGGAGAAGGGGAGATCTGGATTTAGGAATACTTGTGTTCTCCACCAAGATATGTGACAGCTCATAATATTTTCTGAGGGAATGAAAACCCTTAGTTTTCTCCCGCACAAGAAATAGTCTCAAAGAAAGGGACCCCCCCCCCCCTCCCCACCAACAGGGAGTCAGAAACAGAGCTCTCCTCAGATTCTGTATCAGAAATCTCTGGATAAAACCCTGTATCCCTCTATCTTCCTGCATAGAGTCAGAATTTTGACCTGTCTTCAGGAAAGAAGGAATTCCACTTTCTTTTACCAGAAACTACTTTACACAAAGGATCAATAGCTTGAATTAATCCCTGAACCACACCCAGTAAACTACTCCTGTCTAAGGAAATTTGAGGAGTAGATACATGCTTAGTTTTTGTTTTCTTTTTGACAGGGAAACAAAGACCAATAGTGTTATTAATGACAGCAGAAGCTTCCCCAGGGATGAGCACAACATTCTGATAACACAAGGAAGTCTTCCCTATTCCATCTCCCAGGACCAACAACAGTGGCTCTACCTTGCCAACTGAATGGCCCCCAACAGTTGTAGAGGATATGGCTAGTCCTTGGTTCATAGTGGTTGTAGCTGCTACACCAAAGGGATCTCCGGTAAAAGATGAGTCACCTTAGGTACAGCTAATAGCCACAGCAGGGTCAACTACCTGCAGCGCAGGCAGATTGCTAGTCTGCTATGGTGGCAAAGGCTGCCTGATGAATGTTTTCTTTTTGTGGCTAAGAGGAGGACTGACAGTGGGGCCAACAGACTTTTCCATGGTCAAGCCAAAAAATGATGGATCTTTCCCTGAGGAAAACGAGCAGCAAATGCTGGTAAAAATCCAAACATCTTTAAAAATCACTTTTTTCACAAAGACAAGCACAGTAAAAAGCACTTTAGAACATTTTGTCAGACTCAAAGTAAAATAAATACAATTTATCCACAGAAAAAAAATGGCTCTCAGTTACTTTAAAAAAGCTTTTAAACTGACAGGAAAAAAGAGCACTCCCATTTAGAAGTACAGTACAGTCTCACAACAGTCTATTAAAACACAAACTGTTTTCTTTAAAATAACTTCACTGAAGAGAAAAGTATAAATAATAAAAAAATATTTAACAGAAGTTTTCCTCCCAAAAAGGAACTTATCTGCCCAGCAAAGGAACAGCGCAACCTGACCATCAATCCTCAAATACCTCAGTGGAGTGTACTACTAAGCAGCAGTAACGATCTGAAGGGCTTGGTGTCCAAGCTTGTCTTTTACTCATCTCAGCATGAGGTGCCAGAAGCTTGGGTGCATGAAAGGTGACGTGAAGCTTTGGAAACTGGTCAGCTGTTATATCCTTGACATGATATAATCTACATAGTTAAGACTACTGCAGCAATGATCAATACGATAAAAGTACAGTTGTGTACATTTACCATAAATGTAGATGTTTGAGTGCATTCACTGTTGCAGTCATTACATTTGGGTTATCTGCTTGCAGGTAGCCCTCAGTCGGCCTGAATAACAAAGTCTTGGGTCCTGCTTCGGTTGCTGTCCCTTCTTCCATGGTGTCAGGTCATCAGGGGTATAAAACATGCAGCCGATGTCATTACATCAGTTTTTCTTGCCCCAGATGTCAGATGCCCCCCTAATGGGGAGCAATTAAATATAAAAGTACAAAGATATACCTCCAACAAGAAAGCAAATACACCAAAAAGGCTTTTCAGCATAGTAAAGGAAAGTAGAGGTATAGCCAAAAGAAGTTAGGGGGCTGGAAGAAGGGTAACCAGGACTGCAACAGTGAATACACTCGAACATCTACATTTTTGTAGAGTGTACACAACTGTACTATGTTCTTTGTGTTTCACTGTTGCAGTCATTGCATTTGGGTAGATTCCCAAAGCTATGGTTGGGAGGAGCAATTTAGATAGCATTAGGGCCAGCTATAAGGCCCTGCAAGACTGCAGTGGCAAAGCCAGCTCTGGATTTAGAGAAAATTGGCAAATGATAATGCTTGGTGAAAGTATGTACAAAACTCCAGGTAGCAGCTTCTAGGATGTCCCTGGTAGGGACGCTTCTGAGAAAGGCTGTAGAGGTAGATGCAGCCCAGGTGGAGTGAGGTCTGATCCCCTGAGGGATAGGTTTTCCATGGTGCTTACAGCAGAAATTAATGCAATGGCATATCCATTTAGAAATGGTTTGCTTTGAAATTTTTATTTTTATTTTTTATTTATTTAACATTTGTTGACCGGGAATGTCCGACTAGGTTCCACAGAGCCTGTTTTCAGTGGAGGCCCGGGGAGAAATGCTCCAGATGCATGTCTTTGGAATGTGGGAGGAAACTGGAGTAACCACAGGAAACCCATGCGAACACAGGGAGAACATGCAAACTCCACACAGAAGGCACCCCAGCCGAGAACTGAACCGGAGAACCTCTTGCTGTGAGGCCACAATGTTAACCACTGCACCACTGTGCCGCCCCTTCCCCTTCCCCTCTGCCCCTGCAGCAAATGCCACCAGCAGTTGTTCAGATTTCCTTTGAGTTTTACTCCTGGCCATGTAGAATCCAAGTTGTCTGTGCACATCTAAGGAATGCAGTATCCGTTGTTCCCTTTCATTCTGTGGATTGGGAAAAAAGGTTGGCAAATGAATAGACTGATTAAGAGCCACACTGGATACCACCTTGGGCATGAAGGATGGATTGGTTCTGAGGGACACCCTGTCCGCATGAAAGATGATGAAAGGCTCCACTGCCATAAGAGCCTGTAATTCAGAAATCCTTCTAGCTGAAGTGATTGCTAAAAGGAAAGCTGTTTTCCAAGAAAGAAATTTTAAGTCTGCAGTAGCAGCTGGCTCAAAAAGAGGTAGAGTGAGTTTCTCCAAGACAAAATTAAGGTCCCAGGCTGGGTTTGGAGCTCTCCTGGGTTGTCTCAAATTTTGGCCCTTCTGAGGAACTGCTTGAGCAGTGGATGAGAGAAGAGGGGAGGTTCTGTGTTATAATGAGCTGAAATGGCTGAGGCGTGGATTTTAATGGAGGAAAAAGACAGGCCCTTGGTGAAGCATCTCAGTTAAGTATTGTAAAATCTGAGGTAAATTGGGCGCTGCTGTGCTCATCCCTTGAGATTGGTTCCAGGCACAGAATCTTTTCCATTTTTCAGCACAAGATTTTCTAGTACTAGGCCTCCTTGCCTCTAAAATGATATCCATCACAGGTTTGCCGAGAGATGGTAAAGGAGAGATTAAGTAATAAGCCAGGCTGCAAGGTTCAGTATTAGAAGCTGAGGGTGCAGATTCTGGTTCTCCTGCTGAGACAGCAAGGAAGGGGTCTGAGACAGGTGCCATGGAAATAACCATGACACACTGCACAGAAGGGGTTAGCGCGGCCAGTCTGGAGCAATCAAAATCATCCTTGGTTTGTCCTGTTTGATTTTTAGTAGTATTTTGGAGAGCAGAGGCAGAGGGGGGAAGGCATAGACTGATTGTTTTTTCCAGCTGAAGGACAGAGCATCCATTTTCCAGGCTTGTTTGTGGGGAGTCCTTGTGCAAAATTTGTCCAATTGGTAGTTCTGGGGAGAGGCAAACAGGTCTATATCTGGGCTCCCCATTTACTTCTCAACATGTTGAAAGTCCTTGGTTCCAGTTTCCACTCATGTGGGTCCATGAGGTTTCTGCTTAGTCCGTCTGCCAGTGTATTTAATTTTCCTGGCAGGAATTGAGCATGTAGGTGCACTTGGTAGCTCAAGGCTTTGTTCTACAATGCCATGGCTAGTCTGCAGAGGGGGGTAAAGAATGTATACCCCCCTGCTTGTTTATGTACCACATAACAGTGGCATTGTCCGCCTTTACCATTAGTTGTCCTGGAAGAATGTGGTCCTTGAAGGCTGTCAGAGCATTCTGTATAGCTAACATTTCTTTTTGATTGATATGCAGGTGCACTTGACCTGGGTTCCATTTGCCCTAAATGCACTTCCCTGCCAGGTGAGCCCCCCCATGCATAGTTTGATGAGTCTGTTAGGGTTTGGGTGGCAGGGAGTGGTGTAAAAGGTAGCCCCTTGTTTTGGTGGTAGGCTTCTGCCCAGCAAAGGAACTCTAGGCACAGGCAAGGTATGATAGGAATCATTGTTTCTAGGTCTTGAGAATGTTGACAGCATAGGCTTTTTAGATACCACTGAAGTTTCCTCACATGCAGTCTTGCATATGGAATTAGAAGAATGCAGGAGGTCATGAACCCCAAGGCCTGCAGTATTTGTCTTGCAGATAGCAGGGTTTTTATGGCTACTTGTTTGAAGTAGGTTGTCAAATGAATTTGATTCTCTGGCATGAGGTAAGCCATCTGGGAAGTTGTATTCAAGCTTGCTCCCAGGAATATAATTTGTTGACAGGGTACCAGTTGGGATTTCTTTCCGTTTATGGTGCACCCCAGACAAGTTAGTACTCTTTGTACAAAGGCCAGATATTTCAAAAGTATGTCCTGGCTTTCTGCCTGAATTAGACAATCATCCAGGTATGGGTATATTTGAATATTTCTTTGACTGCAAAATCCAATAACTGAAGCTAGGTACTTTGTGAACACCCTGGGCGCAGTAGATAAGCCAAAGGGCACTGCAGAGAACTGATAGTGCATGTAGCCTGCTTTGAAGCGGAGGTATCTTCTGCAAGATTCCCTGATTGGGATGTGCAGGTATGCTTCTTTTAAATCTAGTGTTGCCAACCAAGCATCTTTGCCTAGCATAGGAAGTAATTGATGAAGAGTCAGCATCTTGAATTTTGGAATCTCCAGAAAGGTGTTTAGAGTAGACAGGTCCAGGATAGGACGCCATGAATTCTCTTTTCTGGGTACCAGGAAAAGTCTCGAGTAGAAACCTTGTCCCTTTTCCTCTTCTGGTACCAGTTGAATAGCCCCCATGCTTAAGAGAGAAAGTACTTGTTTTTGGGCCTCTGCCCACTGATTTGGGGGTAGGTCCTGCCACCCGCTTGGTGTTGGCAATGTGTGGAAGTGAAATCTGTATCCCTGGGACACTATATTTAAAACCCATTTGTCCTGGGTAATGAGTTGCCAATTCTTTGCATGAAATGCAATCTTTCCCCCCAAAGGGGCTGTCAGTTGAGAAGTGGTTGGAAGTTTTAAAAGGAAGTCATTGAGACAGTTTATCATAGGGGGGAGTCTTATTATTGCCAGATTTGGAAGTGGAGGCCCCCCACTGCTTAGTTCTGCGTCTCCCCTGGGACTGAAACCTGGGTTTTTTGCTGTGTCTGGGTTTGGCTTGAGAAGACCTGGAAGGGGCTGGAAAGGATCAATTCTTAGAGGGTCAGTGCCTACTAAATCTAGGAGGCTGAACTTGTAAAAAAATATTTAACAGTTTGCATAGATTTAGCTTTATCTTCCATCTTTTTAAGAACTTCCTCAGCCTTGTTGTCAAACAGGCAGTCCTGAATTAAAGGAGCATCCAACAATTTAGCTTTAACATGATCAGGCAAAGATTGCTCCTTAAGCCAAGCATGCCTTCTGAGCACAGACCCTGTAACAGCAGCCCTGCAAGAGGCCTCTAATGAATCAAAACCACATTGCAAAGTATGTTTTCCAACTTGTTCAGCAGAATGCATTAAATCCTGTAATTCTTTATTTTCCACACAGTCAGGAATCAACAACATTTTCTTTTTAAGCAGTCCAATAACATGTTGCTGATACTTTAACATATGAAAATGGCAGTTTAAAGCCCTAATGGCCAAGGTTGCAGAAGTGTAAACGTTCTTACCCCATCTATCCAGCGCCCTGGAGACTCTATCAGAAAGGGTAGGATTTTTAGCAGTAGAAGCCTTAATGCCCTTGGGTCCCTGTGAAATAGTCTCTGGATCTGCAATAGGATTTTTAAAAAGGAACTTGTGAGACTCAGAGACCCTCTAGTATCTGTCAGGTTTTCTGGGAGCAGGAGGCAAGGAATCAGGAGCCAAACTAGATTCCGAAAAAGCATCATCAACAATGTATAGTACAGGAGGAATAGCTAAAGGCCTATGCTGAGGTACACAGAAATCCCTAAGCCTCTTTTCTGAATCAGAAAAATCCTGGCTTTCCCAGTGGAAATGCTCCCTTAGAGTATGTAAGGTTTCCCCAAAAGAAAAAAAATCAGGAGGAGAAGCAGAGGGAATGCAGTCCTCTGCATCAGAATCTTCCTAAGTAGATAAGGGAAAATCCAGATCATCAGAAAAAACAGAATCTTAATCAGAAGATTCATAATCAACTTCAGTCCTAGGCCTCCGGGCGGGGGGGGGGGGGGGGTTGGCTACCCCTGATTAGAGTTAGTAGATCTTTAGCCATTCTTATCATTTGTTTTTTAGGCAAAGAGACCTGAGCATGTAGCCTGGGTGTCGGTTTTTTAGGCATGGATCGAGATTTAGGCCTAAGTAAAGAAGGAGACGTCAATTTAATATGCAAGTCCGTAGGCCTGAATACACCCTCAGAAGCCGTGCCTGCACAGTGGCTCCAGACCCATCCAAGGTAGAGACAACCGTGGGTTCCATATTTCATACCGGTCTCTGAATGGGTCTCAGTAGAGGCCTGCGAATCAGAAGTAGCATGTATCAGGGGCTGCGAAAGCACCTCACAGAGTACCGGTGAACTGGCAACTGGCTTAGGAGAAGTGTCGTTGGCAGTTTTGGACCTCGGCAGCCTGTCTCTGTCTTTATCTTTGCATTTTTTCGGAATCCCGGTAGTCGGATGGCTAACAGACGACATTTCTTTATAATTGAACCAAGAACCGAAATATTTAGAGGCGAAAATATACAGACAATGGATAGTGCGCTGAATAAATAAAGCACAAAACCGAGAGCAAGGTACGTCGTGGTCAGGGCTTAGGCAAGGAATACAGTACGAATGAAAATCTTTATGAGGCATTTGCTTTCCACAAGTAATGCAATTATTAACTTTTACTGACAACGGTAAGGAACAAGAAAAAGTTTCCCCAATGGGGTACTTAGCTTTAATTGAAGGCTTCGGTTCTGAAACTTGAAAATGAAAATTTCAGGAGACGGCCGACCAGCACTTGTGAACTGCTTCTGTTTCAGGCACCGCACTGCAAGAAAGACTGATGTAATAGTGTTGGCTGCATGCTTTATACCCCTGACGACCTGATGTCATGGAAGGGACCACAACCGCAAAGGACCCAAGACTTTGTTAATGAGGGCTACCTGCAAGCAGATAATCCAAATGTAATGTCTGCAACAGTGAAAAGTGAAGGACATCACCAGTTGATCTGTATAGAAGAATTTTATTCTCTCTCTACTGATGCTACATGGTTGTCTGAGTGGAGAACATGGTTGACGAAGATGCCAGATTTCTGACTAATGTGCAGTTTTGGAGTTGGCTGCTGGTGATACTGCAGGTTATAGATACGAATAGCTTACAAAGATGCGTCAGTGCTGTAATGCTGTAGTTTTTGCTTACACCTTTCATCCTTTTATTTCTACACCAGTGCTCTGTAAGGACTAGTTTTTGTTGGAACTGATGCTGTATCAACAAATGACTGAATGCGAATGTCTTGGTTACCATCATCAGAAGATATAGTTAGCCACAAGTCCGCGTTTACAGTTTGGAAGTAAACAAAGTAAACATCAAAAAAGAGGAGTCCCAATTCCTTTTGTGCACTGTTTCCTTCTTACTATCAGACAGAAACCTTCAGCCTTAATTATGTGGCTCAGTATTTAAGCTAGTTTGCTATCCATCTCACCATGCAAGCATCTACAGTTAGATACTCAAATCTTATGTACAAGAACATGCAACATGATGCCAAATGCCTTTGCCAGATCAAGATGCACTGTTTGTGCTGAATGACCATTAACCACCATTTTAGTGACCCTTTTAAATACCTTTAATAAACTGTGTAGACATGACTGACACTTATCAAAACCAAATTGTTGAGATTCTATTTTTTATCATAGTTTATATAGTCAGGCATGTTGTTGTTTTCAAATTAGTCTAGTTAGGCTGGTGGATGTATAATTTCCTGGGGGCTTTACAAGTATCTCCACAGTTCAGGGACATTTCCTCTGGTTAGCTTAAATTACATCTAGGACAATTTAGCACTATTTATTACACATTAAAGTAAATTGTCTGGGCTCATAGAAGTGGTACTTTTAGCTGCTGAGTACATTTAGGACATATTCACTGAAGATGTTGAGTGATGCAGAACTTGATGATTTGTGGAATATCTATGTTTGTGGGGTGAAGCTAGCATTAAATTCATCTGTGCATTTTATGTAAATGGAAAAACTTTCAAGCTGCT
The DNA here is from genome assembly GCF_019279795.1 of Protopterus annectens. NCBI lineage: Eukaryota > Metazoa > Chordata > Ceratodontiformes > Protopteridae > Protopterus > Protopterus annectens. The sequence goes on along the minus strand of NC_056749.1, from coordinate 139,482,981 downwards.
CAGCGTCATAAAATATGAGAGACTGCAGCCCTTCGATAGAAAGTAAAAATAGTCCTCTATCTAGAATAATCTCACTAAGAATATAAATTATTCTCAGAGAACTCAAACTATCTAGTTGCTATAATCACATTGCCAGATTTGCAACCGGTATGCCCTATAGGACACACCACTGTAAAAACCTAAAATCTCTTGGGTGGTTAGAATTGTCTTGCCTAATTCAATATAGCCAAGCTTATAGTGGCATATAAAGTACTGAACCAACCTGAAAATACACCTGCACTCAAAAACGTAACATACCCCTATAGCAACCTCACAGCACTGCGTTCTTCTAATAGACTCTTTGTCCAAACTGTCAAAACCAATAATTCAGCTAGTGCCTCTCTGTTTACCAACTCTGTTGGTAAAATTTGGAATAACCTTCCTGCAGACATTACCCTAGTAGCCAACCTAAGTCAGTTCAAGAAAAGCCTACAACAGTATTTTAAGTCACACTGGCTATGTCCTTGCTCTAAGCATGACTAGCACTTGGACTATTATTGTAAGGTAACATTTTCATGGCTACACTACTGGATTGCAATTTCTAAGATTTTTACCTCATCTAACCTTTTTTTTTTTTTTAAATTGTACAACTTTCTTACTATTATAGACCGTTGATAGTTACTAACATGTTTTAAGTTTTATGTAATGTCTACCTGTTTGTACCTTGGAGCTTTTCTCCCCGGGCCTCCACTGAAAATGGACATGTATCCAGTCAGACTATCCCAGTCAACAAATGTAAAATAGATAAATAAATAGAGTGCCTTTCATCACAAATTGCTAATGCATTTATGTGTTCACATGCATTTAATAAATTAAAAAAAATCTGCAGTGCTTATCCACTTGGCACCAACTTCCATGGACAGCAACACTGGTGTATGACTTGTGTACTAATGCCACAAATCTTACTACTAACATTGGATTTTCCCACTTGAATTATAATGAATCCATGTTATCCTTTACTTTAATAAATACAAGCCATCTGCTGCTTCCACAACTCTTCCAGAGCTCTTAACCACTGACTCAACATCTCACCTCACACCTATAATCAGGCTTCTCTGATAACAAATTCGGTCCTATGCACCGGGAATGCAAAACATAAAAATTAAAAATTATACATATCCCCCTGACGTAACACACAAATACATCCCCTGCTGCTCTGACTGTTCGAGTGTGAACGATACATTTAGAAGGATAATAAACACTCACTGCAGAGGGCCTATGTAGAAATAAAATGATAGGGTTGATATGTTGCATTTCATTCCAAAAAGCTCTATGATGGGTGAGTGTTGTTAAGACCCCAGAGTCAAACCTCAGTGGGAAGTAGAAAAGTACAGTTGTGTACACTTACCATAAATGTAGATGTTCAAGTGTATTCACTGTTGCAGTTATCACTGCCTACAGGTAGACCTCAGTCGGCCCGAATACCAGAGTCTTTTGATTTCTTCGTTGGATGCTGTCGCTTCTTCCATGATGTCAGGGGTATAAAACAGGCAGCCGACACCATTACATCAGTTTTTCTTGCCCCAGATGTCAGGAGCCCCCCAAATAGGAAGCTAGTATCTGGTGTGGAACACCACCAGTAAAATGTAAACACCCCTGCCATAAAAAATGGCCATATAGAGGATAGGTAGAAAGGATAAAGAAAAACTGGGGGGCTGGAGGGAGGGAAACCAGGACTGCAACAGTGAATACATTCGAACATCTACATTTATGGTAAGTGTACACAACTGTACTATGTTTCTTCATGTTTCACTGTTGCAGTCATCACACATGGGTTTATTCCCAAAGCTGAGGAAGGGTGGAGGCATTCAAGAGGAGTTATGGCTGGCTAGCAGGCCTTGTAAGACTGCTGTAGCAAATCCAGCTCTGGATTTAGAAAATAGGTAAGTGGTAATGTTTGGTGAAGGTGTGTACAGAACTCCAGGTTACAGCTTCCAAAATGTCCCTGGTAGGGACTTCCCTGAGAAATACTGCAGAGGTGGAAATAGCCCTAGTGGGATGTGTTATGATCCCCTGTGGGGTATGTTTTCCATGGTGCTTGTAGCAGAAATGGATGCAGTGTGCTATCTATTTGGAAATGGTTTGCTTTGAAATGGCCTTGCCCTCTGGCCCTGTAGCAAAGCTGACTAGCAGTTGGTCAGCTTTTCTGAAAGATTTAGAACCTGATCGGTCTGTGCACGTCCCAGGAGTGTAGGATCCTCTCCAATTTATTTTGAGGATTAGGGAAGAAGGATGGCAAATGGATGGCTTGGTTTTGAGCCACACTGGAGACCACCTTAGGCATAAAGGACGGGTTAGTCCTGAGGGAAACCCTGTCAACATGGAAAATAATGAAGGGTTCCACAGCCATTAGTGCCTGTAAGTCAGACACTCTTCTAGCTGAGGTTATGGCTAAAAGCAAGGCTGTTTTCCAAGAAAGGATTTTTAACTCTGCTGAAGCTGAAGGTTCAAAAGGGGGAGCGTGAGCTTTTCCAGTACAAAGTAAGGTCCCAGGCAGGGATGGGTGCTCTCCCAGGGGGTCTTAAGTTGTTAGCCCCTCTCAGAAACTGTTTGATGAGAGGGTGAGAGAACAGAGGTGGGCTCAGTATTATAATGAGCTGAGATGGCAGAGGCATGAATCTTAATGGAGGAGAAGGATAGGCCTCAGTGGAGTAACTCTACTAGGTAATCAAAGATTTGTGGTAAGGAGGGCATATAGCTGTGTCCTTTCCTTGAGACAGACTCCAAGAGCAACATCTTCTCCACTTTTTAGCATAGGATTTTCTAGTACTAGGCCTTCTGGCCTCAAGAATGACGTCCAGCACCTACTTGCTGAGGGTTGCTGGTGGAGTATTCAGGGGATAAGCCAGGCTGCAAGGTTTAGAGTTTGCAGCTGTGGATGCAAAATCTGTCCCTCCTGCTGAGACAGGAGGGAAGGTGTCTGATGAAGGTGCCAGGATGGCACTGTTGTCAGACTGCATAAGAGTGGGTACCAGTACTGGCGTGGCCAATCTGGGGCAATAAGAATTGTCCTTGGGCTGTCCTGACTGATCTTGTGTAGTACCTTTGAGATGAAGGGCAGAGCGGGAAAGGCATAAATTGAGTGGTTTTCCCATTTGAAGGATAAGGCATCCACCTTCCCGGCCCTGTTGTGAGGGTTCCTGGTGCAAACTTTGCTCAACTGGTGGTTCTCAGGGGAGGCAAAGAGAACCACCTCCGGTGTCCCCCAACTCTGGATTAGAAGGTTGAAGGTGATGGGCTCCAATTTATACTTGTGTGGGTCCAAGAGATTTCTGCTCAAGTCTGCCTGTGAATTTTGTTTGCCTGGCAGAAACTGAGCTTGCACATGCACTTGGTTGCTCAAGGCTGTGTTCCACAGGGCCATGGCTAACCTGCAGTGGGGGTAAGAATGGGTTCCCTCCTGCTTGTTTATGTACTACATAACTTTGGTGTTGTCTGTTTTTATCAGCAGCTGTCCTGGAAGGATTAGTTATTTGAAGGCTGTCAGAGCATACTGTACAGCTAACATCTCTTTTTTATTGATGTGCAGGAGAATTTGTCCTGGGCTCCACTTTCCCTGAATGCATCTGCCTGCCATGTGAGCCCCCAATGCATAGTCTGATGCATCTGTAGTCAGGGTTTGGGCAGCGACGGGTTGAGTGAAAGGCAGTCCCTTGTGGTTGCATGCTTCTGCCCACCAAACAAACTCTGCCCTTAGACAAGGAATGATCGGAATGACTGTTTCCAGGTCCTGAGAATGTTGGCACCAAAGACTTTTCAAGTACCACTGAAGTTTCCTCATATGCAGTCTTGCATATGGAATTAGCAGAATGCATGAGGCCATGAACCATAAGGCTTGCAGTATTTTCCTTGCAGATAGCTGGGTTTTGGTGGCCATGTGTTTGAAGTAGTTGTTCAAATAGATCTGTTTTTCTGGAGTAGGAAAGGTCATCTGGGAAGTTGTGTTCAAGCTTGCTCCCAGGAATACATTTTTTTGACTGGGCACCAGTTGTGATTTCTTTTCATTGATGGTGTACCCCAATGAAGACAGGAGTCTTTTTTACAAATGCCAGGTGTTGAAGTAGTAACTCATGACTGTCTGCCTGAATCAGGCAATCATCCAAGTATGGGAAAATGTGGATATTTCTCTGCATAGAGCCTGCTCTGAAGCGGAGATATCTCCTGCAAGACTCCCTTATGGGGATGTGTAGATAAGCTTCTTTTAAGTCTAGGGTGACTAGCCAGGCATCCTTGGCTAGCATAAGGAGAAGATGTTGCAGGGTTAGCATTTTGAATTTTGAGACCACCAGAAAGGTGTTGAGAATTGATAGATCTAGGATTGAGCACCAAGAGCACTCTTTTCTGGGCACCAGTAACAGTCTGGAGTAGAAACCTTGTCCCCTTTGTTTTACTGGAACAGGTTGGATGGTCCTAATATTGAGCAGAGAATGTACATGCTTTTGAGCCTCTGCCCACTGGTTTGGAGGAAGGCCTGGAAACCTGCTTGGGGCTGGCAGGGAATGGACGTAGAAACTGTACCCCTGGGATACAATGTTTACAACCCATTGGTCCTGAGTAATGGACATTCAGTTTTTGGCATGAAGGGCAAGTTTTCCTCCTAGAGGTACAAGCAGATGGGCAGGGCTTGGAAGGATAATTGACAAGTCATTGTGAACTTTTACCATAAGGGGGTGGCTTGCCACTCCCTGTTTTTGAGGTGGGAGCACTCCATGTTTAGATCTCTGCATACCCTGAGAGTGTAGTCTTTGTGGTCTGGTTCCCCTGGGTTTGGACTGAGAAGGCCTGAAAGGGGCTGGAAAGGACCAGTTTTTTGTAGGCCAATGCCTACTGAATATAGGTGGCTGCACTTGTAAGAACAATTTGCATAGATTTAGCTTTTTCTTCCATCTTTTTAAGAACCTCTTCTTCTTTGGTGCCAAACAAACGGTCCTAATTTAAAGGAGCGTCTAGTAATTTTGATTTGACATGGTATGATAGTTTGTTCCTTCAGCCAAGCATGCCTTCTCAGTACAGATCCAGTGACTGCAGCCCTGTAAGATGCTTCTAGGGTATCAAAGCCACACTGCAAAGTATGCTTACTAAGTTAGTTTGCAGAATGCATTAACTTTTGTAAATCTTTATTTGCTGCACAATCTGGAAGTAACTCCATTTTTTGTTTAATTTGTTCCATATGTTGTTGGTACTTCAACATATGAAACTGGCAATTCAATGACCCGATGGCAAGAGATGCAGAGGTATATACCTTCTTACCCCATCTGTCTAAAGCTCTGGAATCCCTGTCTGAAGGAGTAGGGTTTTTGGCTGTAGTAGCCTTAATACCTTTAGGCCCCTGGGAAATGGTCTCTGGATCCACAGTAGGATTTTAAAGAGAAATTTGTGAGAATCAGGTACTCTGCAGTACCTGTCAGGTTTTCTAGGGGCTGGTGGTAAAGTGTCTGGAGTAAGACTGGATTCCATAAAGACATCATCTACAACATCCAGGACAGGGGATATAGCTAGGGGCCTGTGCTGAGGCAACTCTAAAAATTCTCTGAGTCTCTTTTTGGACTGAGGATAATCCTGACATTCCCAGCAAAAATGCTCTCAAAGTATGCAAGGTTTCACCAAAAGAAAAATCCTCTGGAGGGGAGGTAGAGGGAATGGATTCCTCTGCATCTGAATCCTCAAAGGTAGATAAGGGTATATCCTGGTAATCAGAAGGGTCAGAGTCATTGGACTCCTGGTCTGTAGAATCAGAAATAAACTCAATTCTTAGTCTCTTAGCAGGGGAAGGTTGGCTTCCCCTAATTAGGGTGATAAGGTCTTCAGCCGTTCTAAGCATTTGTTTTTGAGGCATGGGAGCTTGAGCATGTGCTTTGGTCGTTGTTTTTCTAGGCATAGTACATACTCTGGGCCTGAGGAACTTGGTAGTTTTAGCTAAAAATGAAGTTGTCAGTTTAATGCGAATATCGGTAGGTCGGAATACAGCATCAGAAGCCGGTGCCTGCACAGCAGCTCCGGACCCATCCAAGGTAGAGACATCCGCAGGTTCCATATTCAAAGAAGCATCTTGCTGCATATTGGACTCCGAATGGGTCTCAGCAGAGGTGTGCGAATCTGTGGAAGCAGGCATCAGGGGCTGCAAAGGCACCTCACTGAGTACCGGCGGACTGGTGACTAGCTTAACGGAAGCATCGTTGGCAGTTTTTGACCTATGCATTTTTTCTTTGTCTTTATCTTTGTGCTTTTTTGGAAGATTGGTAGTCAGATGGCTTACTGAAGCCATTTTGGAATACGGAGAATGAGAGCAAAAGAATTTAGCAACGATGAATAGTTCGGGTGTTAAGGCATAAAACCGTCAGCATGGGTTGTGGTCTGAGCCTAAACAGGTGACGCAGTAAGAATGAAAATCTGTGTGAGGTATTTGCTTTCCACAGGCAAGACAATTGTTAACTTTTTCTGAAATCAGTTAGAGCAAGAAAAAAGAAACCCCAATGGGGGTACTTAGCTTTAGAAGACTTCAGGCTTGAAACTCGAAAAATGAAAATTTCAGGTAGCGGCCGACCGGCACTTGATGCACAAACGTAGCAGTACAAAATATTAAATGCATTTGTGAAAAATAACTAAACAAGGAAACCTGGAAGTATTGCACTTTGATAAACTTGCAGGGTACTCCAGTGCACACTCCCAACTTCATGTCAACAATGTTCAGCAATGTTCAGAAGAACATTTAATAGAGGGGAAGAAGATGGAAAGAGACAACTGTAAACCAAACAAAATGTTGTTCTAAAGAGTGTTTTTATAATACATGACATCATGGATTCTATAAGTAAATCTTTTTTTCAGTTATTTTTGTGTTAATAGGGATAGTGACGCGAACAGCTGCTCCTGTTTTTACTTTCCTTCTTTCTTTCTTGTTCAGTTTTAAGAAACGTAGGCACTGCAACGTAAAAGGAGAAGAAAGCCTGGACAAAAGAACATGACATAAGAAAATCTGATATGCTTTTTTATTTTTGTATAGGGAAATGATTGGATTAAGGCCTTTGTCTTGATTTAGTAACAAGCTTTAAGGGGAAGCAAATAAATAAAAGAGCACTAAGTATAATTAAATACTGAACAGTGTTGGCCTGTAGCACATACATGTTTACAGTGTAATGTGTGTAGTGGAATGCAACTGTTACCTGCCTTCCATGCTTCTATGGAGACAACCTGAAAAGGAGCAATAAAAACAGAAACTACTTTTAATAACTGAGAGATGAGGCTTTCTGAAAACATTGAAGTTGTTGTCTTTATTTGGGGGAGGAATAAGAAGACAAAAACAAATGGCACTGGGGAAGTAAAAACATAGGCTAGTCTTTGCATGGATATCCCTACATTACAAGTTAGTTAAAGCATGTGAGTTTGACTGTCACTCTGGGACAACTGTTCTTGACAGCATCATTATTTGAAGATTTACATAGTTTTGTGCGTTGGTATTAAGTTAATAGGTTTTGGTTGTGTACTGTGACATAGGTTCAAATGGATATGTCAATAAACAACTCTATAGAAGATCAACCTGCCAAACATTAGTGCATGCATTTAACACAAAAGTTGAAAGTAGACATTCAAAAATAAAAACATTGTTATACATAACAGGTGGGAATAACTTCTTATCATAACACTTTTCATATCATCTTTAGGGTCTCTCTTCATTGACAGAGTTTTCAGAAACTCGAAATTCACATAGTCGAGACCATATGAATCGGTTTTTGAAAACCTGAAGCTTTTGAATAGAGATCATGGTACAGTGTGGATCAGGAAATTTAAGGTTTTCCTCACTGTAGTGTGATCTCTGAGTTGGTATATATAATTTGCAGGGGGTGTGGGGGGCTGAGGGTGTAAAAAGAGTAGATGTTTGTGTTTTTTTTTTTTTTTTTATGTTCAAGTTTTCATAAACTCGATCATACGGTCGCAACCATATGAATATGAGTTTCTGAAAACTCAATCATCTGACAAATACCCCGTCTTTAAATGTGAATCGTCTCACAGGCATACACAACAAAAAAAGTAGTGAACTATATTAAAAATGAAGAGTACTAAATCTATGACACAGATGACACATTTGGAAAGAAATGAGCATGTACATTTGATAAAGAAAATATTTCAGGATGGTTATTCAGCAGAATTTCTGGGACAAAGAAAAAGGAAGTACTCATATTAATTGCTAGATGAGCTCCAATAGTGACAGAAAAGAAAAAAAAGATGACAGACAAGAAGTAGTATGGGACTACGGGCATGTATTTATATTCCACCGATAACTGCTAGAATGGAGCTCAAGAAAATTCTGAGAGAAATAATCAGCTTTTAGCACAGAATATTATTTGCAGATGGATATTGGAATTTGATTTGCAACAGTGAGGATATATTGGAGGGGTCTAGAAAGGAAAACATAGCAAAAGAGGGTAGACTTTTGAAGAATGTTATGAAAATGCCTGGTATGGAAGATGTCAACTCAGTAGTAGAAGTTCAGAGATAGATATTCACCAAAGTACTGAAGTGGGGCTAAGCTGGACAGAAATTATATTTCACAGGAACATGTGCATTTAATTGAAAGTTTTCATACAGATCTAATAACTATTTCAAATGACATGCCAATAATAAAAGAAATTAGACACTGGTGCATCTTCACCTGTTAAAAAGGGAGGAATTTAAGGAATGGGTAGTGGAAATTATTTGGGAGTTATTAGAGAAGATAGAAATTTCTTCTGAAAATGTAGCTAGGGAGTGGAAAAAAAGTTAAAATACAATTTAAACATAGGGAGGAAAAATATGAAATATGATCAAGTAGTAACAAGAATTATTTAGCAGGACTGAAAGTATTGCAGAATAGGGGGAATCTCCCAGAACAAGAAGAGACATGATTGCAGAGTGCTAAAGAGAAAATAAGGGAGGAGTACCTCAAGAATATGTATGCATTTACAAAACTTGCTGTTAAGCAACTGTTTTTTTTTCTTGCACTAATAACTCCAGATTATAAAAAAGTCTAGCAAAACGCCTCAGAAAACAAAGTAGAAAGGGTTGTTGCAAAGCTATGGAGCCGATAACAAGAAAAATAATCAGTGATCCTGTAAACGTATTTGAAAAATGTCAGAAACTTCACAAAAATCTATATAAAGCAGAGAAATGTTGAAATCAAGACAGAAGTACAAATGGAAATGTTTATTAAAGAGTTAAATATGCAAAGGTTAGAGGTAGATAAGGCTCAATTAACAGAGTAGGAGAAGATGAGATAAAAATGGTGATGTGCAACCAATCTACAGGAAAATCCCCAGAAATAGATGATATTCCTGTGGAAGTTTGGAAGCTAGGAGGAAGACATTGAAAATGATCAGGAAGGTTTTGTTTAACACTATTTTAAAAGCAGAGGGAATACCAACAGCCTGAAAGAAAGCAGTGGTGTCTGTAACGCATAAAGATGGCAAAGACCCATCAGATCCAGATTCATATAGGCCCATTTCAATTCAAAACAAAGATTATGAAGCATTTATGTCTATAATGGTTAGAAGAATGGCAAAGGCAATGTCAACATTGATAGACATGGACCAATGTGGTTTTATGGAGTGGAGGCAAACATTTAAAAACATTAATAGAACAATGATGATGCAGAGTAAAGCAGAGAAAGCATTCGACAGAGTAAGCTGGGATTTTATGAGAAGGGCAATGGAAAGGTTTGCATTCCTTGATAAAATCATAAGGTTGATTAGGAGGATATATTAAGGATCAGAGGTGAAAATTAAAGAGGGGGTTTCCTCTCTAACAAGTTCTGTTGAGAGGAACCAGGCAGGGGTGACCTCTTTCCCTTTTATTAGCATTACATTTAGAACCATTGGCAAAGAAAATAAGGGGCTCAGAAATTCAAGGATATAATTGGTATGGTAGTCAATAAAATTGGCCTTATTTGTAGATGACGTTTTACACCTGATAAAATTGAAAAGGACATTTTCATGTTGTGGAACATTCTGAGATCATTTCAAGCCTGTTCATGATACCAAATTAATGAAGATAAAGCAAAGGCAATAGCTATAAACTATGTATCCACATCCAAACTGGTTCAGCAATACCCACATTTATGGGGACATGATAAAATGAAGTACTTAGGAGTACAGATTAAAAAGAATTCTGTTTTAACAGTTAAAGATACATGGGAAGAGACTAAACAAAAGATAACTGAAAAAAAAACTGAGAAATTGGAAGCTCTGTATTATGGCTATAGATAGCAATACACACGCACTATTTTTTTCTCTTTAGTTTTATGCAGAAGTCAGGCATATTTTTATCAACCAGAGAAGTTGTGGATAGTAAGTAATAAAGAGTTGAAAGATTGCATCTCGGAGAAGAGGACAAGATTCAAGTGGGTAAGTTGATCCTTCCAATAGAAAAAGGTGGCTTGGGAGTACTGGATTTGAAGGGGTATTTCAGAGCTACACAGTTAAGACACCTATACAAAGCAAAAGCTGTGATTTAAAGTGGAAAGGGATGTGGATGAAATGGGGGGAAAGCTGAAGAAACAAAGACGTATTCTGGATGCAGATTCATAAGGAGAACTATAACTATACAGAATACTATATTCATAAAATAGCAAAAAGTATTCTAAGAACTAAGCCAAAAGGGAGATGGAGAAAAATTATATAGTTTTGCATACTATTGTTAATTTTTCAAACATGAGAAATGCCAACATAGGTATTGTTTCAGTTTTCTGGTAAACATCATCATACTAGTTTTTTATGCATTGTTTTTGCAATAAAGTACCATAACTGGAAGATAGCAACTGGCTTTAAAGCATCACCATAATGATCATTTGATTTCTGTATGCATAGCTGGGTTTGATTTTGTAATCAAAGTGATCTGGTGGGGTTGTATATTTTTAATGAGGTCAGCATCTGTTGGGCATTTGTGTGGTTTATGAAGCATGTTACGTGCTACATTCAACCAAGTAAGGGTCACTTGTTTTACAACTCTAGCCATCTTATCTAGTAAAGACAGTGATGTGTTCTACTAAACCTTGCAGTAAATTTGGCTATTTTATTATATGTCAGTTACAGTTTGCTCAGCTACTTTTTTGAATGCTTGTCAGCATGGTAAAAACATATAATAACGTTAACACTGTTTGTACCCTGGGATTCCCGTTGGTATGGTTTTATGTAATATGATAAAGATATGATTGGGTTTTGCTGTGATGTAGTTAATCTACTGATTGAAATTTAGGACTTTAGCTAGGATCACACCAGGTAATGTTGTCTAAGGTACATTTGTGTCGATTAGGGGGATTAAAATAAAATTTTATAGAAATGTCCAGTTTATAATGAAGGTAAACAGAATCATTTTGGTCTTTTTTGCACTTAGGAGTAACTGAGAGCTACTTATTGCGTTAGCTGTGGGCAGCAAAATATGGATGAAGATTGTAAACTGAGTAACATAATTACTTCAACAAAAAAAATACAGGTTCAAGTGGTAGGAAAGACCTCACCTTTAATATCAGCATAGCATCAGGATACTTGGTAAAAAGGACAGCACAAACTGTGATTAAAAACTGTTAAATCATAAAAAAATGTCGCCATCACTAGAAAACAGGAATAGTGGCAGACCTAAATGTAAACTAACTATTGTATAGCTGCCAAGATCACCAAGACACATTCTGTAGCCTGCCTAATTCTAAATAGTAACAAAAATACGAAAATGTTCAAACTGCAAACCAAAAACGAACTTGACAACAGTGCTGATAGCTAAGCGCTCTTCATTCAGGTACAATTCTCGAACTTCTTCAGATAAAATAATTATAAATTAACCATATTTAAATACCAATTCAAGCAAGTCAGCTGGTATCAGACCTTATTAATTTAAAGGTACATACTTCTTACTTGATTAGTTAAATAAACATTCCTAAATGTATTACAAAAGCTCTTTAAAAACATAAAATTATACATATATAGTTCATTAAAATTGTACATATATATATATATATATATATATATATATATATGAATAATCTAAAATATCAGACTATTTTCTTTCAATCAACAGCAATTCATTTTACTCTGCAGCAGACCTATAATATGAATTTGTACTATGTGCTATACTTTATTTATATATATTTTGTTACAGCAAGTAACTTCAGAAGAATTCAGACTAAGAAAATGATTTGAAGTAAGGTAAATGTTTGAGGTATAGTACATAGTACAAATTCATATAATAGGTCTGCTGCAGAGTAAAATTAATTGCTGTTGATTGAAAGAAAATAGATAATTTAGATTTTATATATATAGATATATATATATATATGTACAATTTTAATTAACTATATATGTATAATTGTATGTTTTTAAAGAGCTTTTGTAATACATTTAGGAATGTTTATTTAACTAATCAAGTAAGAAGTATGTACCTTTAAATTAATAAGGTCTGATACCAGCTGACTTGCTTGAATTGGTATTTAAATATGGTTAATTTATAATTATTTTATCTGAAGAAATTTGAGAATTGTACCCGAACGAAAAGCGCTTCATAAAATAAAGGATTGTAGCTATCAGCACGGTTGTCACGTTTGTTTTTAATTCTAAATAGTACGTTTAATGACTTTGGGGAGCTCTGATTGTACCCCTTATTGAAAACAAAGGGGTGAGAAGCAGAGATGGGGACTGACATTTTAAGTTACAAAACAGTGAGTTATCTGGTTTGTATACCAAGACGGATAAGACTGAATGCAATGATCTCAGAGTTAGTGTGATAAACAGGGGTGTGAACAACACAGTTCCCTACATAGGGTGGGGGGTACACTTCTGAATACTTTGCACTTACTGACCCATTATAAAGAACAACTTTGACCCATTTATCCTGACCCCAAACTTTGTATCCAGACATCACACCTTTCAAAATTTTCTCTCAACTTGTAACAATACCCTCCTGTACAATATTCAGCTCGATCCCCCTAGGCCTATACAATGCTCTAATAGGTTCATAGGTAGGTACTAGGCTATCTGCCGGAGGGCATTTATAAGCCTAGCCAGAGTGTGTCGGTTTTCGCCGCCCCATTGATTAACTAACTGAGCAAACTTTCAAATTCAAAAACAATGCTATGCACTTCACTGTATAAAACAATAAATGAACAATGAATGTTTTAAAACATATCAGAAATGATTACATAGTATATTAACTGTATTAATAACCTTGTATGTTTGCTGTTTATGTACCAAGTCATATTAATTAATGGCAACCATCTGTAAAGTTCTTATTTTACAGTGTGGTTGTGGAACTTTTCTCACCAAGCCTCCACTAAAAGTGGTCCACAAGCCACTAATCAAAGAAAGGACACAGACACACACACACAAAAAATATTGCTATTGATTTGCAGTTTTATCATCACACTTAAAAGACTATCACAACAGAGTCACATTCCTGTCAAAGTCGATACAATGCTGCATTTTACAGCCTTCAAACAAGCCATCTAAGACGATCTGAAATGTTTCCATGATTCAAAGAAAATTTTGTCATTTAGGAAACAAGTGCAACCTAAATGAAATTTCGGTTATCATCTCTTCATCAGAGAACAGAGACAATTTTAGTATAAAAAGAATAAGACATGACGTATATACAATTATTCTAATGACTAATACACACAAAAATGCTCCTTATAACCTATTTCTAGTCAGGTAAAACTACTACTACATATAAGCCTAAACATTTGAACAAATACTAAACACAGAAAAAGAAAAGGCATTTCGTTAATATTGCACATGAGGAATTATTGCAACTGCTTTTTTGAGAAAAATATTGCACTTCTGTAACAATATATTAACTACAGTGAATTAAATGCATCATTTTGAGGAAGTCGGGAGTGTTAAAGAAGTATGTAAGAGTGATACAGGATATGTACAAGGGTAGTGTGACAGTGGTGAGGTCTGCAGTGGGAGTGACGGATGCGTTTAAGGTGGAGGTGGTATTACATCAAGGAACAGCTCTGAGCCCTTTCTTATTTGCAATGGTTATGGACAGGTTGACAGACGAGATCGGACAGGAGTCCCCGTGGACTATGATGTTTGCAGATGACATTGTGATCTGTAGTGAGAGTAGGGAACAAGTGGAGGAGACCCTGGAGAGATGGAGATATGCTCTAGAGAGAAGAGGAATGAAGGTCAGCAGGACTACGAAAGAATATATATGTGTGAATGAGAGGGAGGATAGAGGAATGGTGAGGATGCAAGGAGTAGAAGTGGCGAAGGTGGATGAGTTTAAATACTTGGGATCAATAGTTCAGAGTAATAGTGAGTGTGGAAGAGAGGTGAAGAAGAGAGTGCAAGCAGGATGGAGTGGGTGGAGAAGAGAGTCAGGAGTGATGTGACAGACTAGTACCAGTAAGAGTGAAAGGGAAGGTCTACAAGAGGGTAGTGAGACCAGCTATGTTATATGGGTTGGAGACAGTGGCATTGACAAAAAGGCAGGAGTTAGAGCTGGATATGGCAGAGTTAAAGATGTTAAGATTTGCACTGGGTGTGATGAGGGTGGACAGGATTAGGAATAAGTATATTAGAGGGTCAGCCCAGGTTGGAAGGTTTGTTGACAAAACCAGAGAGACAAGATTATGTTGGTTTGGACATGTGCTGAGAAGGGATGCGGAGTATATTGGGAAAAAGATGCTAAGGATGAAGCTACCAGGTATCAGGAAAAGAAGAAGGCCTAAGATAATGTTTATGGATGTGGTGAGAGAGGACATGCAGGTGGTTGGTGTGACACTGCAAGATGCAGAGGTCAGGAAGAAATGGACACAGATGATCCACTGTGGTGACCCCTAATGGGAACAACTGAAAGAAGATGATCATGTTCAGTAAAATATTACTAGTAAGATCACATTTGGAGGTACGAATCGTCCATGTTGACTTCAGAGTTTATGAGCCTTATTACTGTCGGATAGAAGCTGTTCAAGAACCTTGAAGTCCTACAGCAGATGCTGTGGTACACGTCTTGCCAGATGAAACTCTAGCAATCCAGCCAAATGCTGGATGTGATGTGTCACTAAGTATTTTGTATGCCCTCTGTATGCTTCTTGTTGTAAAACATTTCTTGCAAGGTTGGAAGATTTGTGCCCATTACCTCCTCCTCACCACTCTCTGAAGCTTCTTCCTCTCTGCTGTAGCACCGTTTGTGTGCCGCATGGTAAATTTGCAGGTGAGAATACTTTGAATAGCTTCTTTATAGAAAACGGATAGAGCATTCAGAGGCAGCTTTCTCAGGAAGTGCAGGTGTTAGTGAGCTTTTGTAATAAACTGTCCTGTGTTCACGGACCAAGATAGGTCTTCTGAGATGTGTACCCCCAGAACTTTGTAGTCTGAACTCTCTCTACCACCTCACCATTAGTCTCAAGTGTTAAGTGAATGGCTGGCCTTTTTCTGAAGTCAATCATTTCTTTAGTCTTGTTGACATTTAGCTCCAAGTTGTTATTTTCACAACATTTGATCAGAGGGTTGACTTTGCTCCTGTATTCCTTCTTGTCATCGTCCCTTATGAGACCCACTGCAGTGGGATAGTCTGCAAATGTGATGATTATTAGAAAATGAAAGGAATGAAAGCCTGATGTATGCATTCTCATCACTATCACAGTGTCTTAATATCAACATGACAAATATGTCACAGTGTAGTACAAATACCCATCCAGGTCCCCTATATCAACATAACCCCTCTTCATATCATCATTATGTCACAGTGTAGTACAAATACCCATCCAGGTCCCCTACATCAACATAACCCCTCTTCATATCTTCATTATGTCACAGTGTAGTACAAATACCCATCCAGGTCCCCTACATCAACACGACCCCTCTTCATATCTTCATTATGTCACAGTGTAGTACAACTACCCATCCAGGTCCCCTATATCAACATAACCCCTCTCCATATTTCATTATGTCACAGTGTAGTACAAAAACCCATCCAGGTCCCCTATATCAACATAACCCCTCTTCATATCTTCATTATGTCACAGTGTAGTACAAATACCCATCCAGGTCCCCTATATCAACATGACCCCTCTTCATATCTTCATTATGTCGCAGTGTAGTACAAATACCCATCCAGGTCCCCTATATCATCATAACCCCTCTTCATATCTTCATTATGTCACAGTGTCTTAATATCAACATGACAAATATGTCAAAGTGTAGTACAACTACCCATCCAGGTCCCCTATATCAACATAACCCCTCTTCATATTTCATTATGTCACAGTGTAGTACAAATACCCATCCAGGTCCCCTATATCAACATAACCCCTCTTCATATCTTCATTATGTCACAGTGTAATACAAATACCCATCCAGGTCCCCTATATCAACATAACCCCTCTTCATATTTCATTATTTCACAGTGTAGTACAAAAACCCATCCAGGTCCCCTACATGTCACAGAAACATGTCCATCAAATCCCCTTCCATTCACAGGCGACTATACAGGAAAAGAGGTCATTGTTCCCCTCTACTCATCACTCATTAGACCCATTATGGAGTACAACACCCCTTTTGATATGTACCTCACAAGATATCTACAACTGCAAAGGCCACAGAAATACCTCACAAAGAGGATTACTGGCCTCAAACAGATGCCCTATGCAGACAGTCTAAAAAACTCCAGCTTTACTCTGTCACATATCGCCTACTCAGAGGCAATCTCTGCCTGGCACACAAAGCAATATCATACCTCTGAGCTGTTTGACCTGCTCCACTTAAAGAAATTCCAATTCCTCCAAGCTACACACTTTACAGACCTAAACCTTGTCACCACAACAAACAGAACATGCTGGAGGGATAGATTCCTGTCCATACTCTGGAACAAACTACCTATTTATATGAAACAAAGCTCCTCATTAGCACTCAAGAAAAATCTTGATGATTGAATGAGAAAAGTACAGTTGTGTACACTTACCATAAATGTAGATGTTTGAGTGTATTCACTGTTGCAGTCATCACATTTGAGTTATCTGCCGACAGGTAGCCCTCAGCCGGCCTGAATACCAAAGTCTTCAGATTTCTGCGTCGGATGCTGTCGCTTCTTCCATGACGTCAGGGATATAAAACATGCAGCTGACACCATGACATTAGTTTTTCTTGCCCCAGATGTCAGGTGCACCCACAATAGGAAGCAATTATATGGTATGGGACACCCCCAGCAAAAAGCAAATACACATTATATAATATATACCAAACAAGAAGGAAAGGTAGTGCCAGGAGAAATCAGGGGGCTGGAGGGAGGGCAACCAGGACTGCAACAGTGAACACACTTGAACATCTACATTTATGGTAAGTGTACACATCTGTACTATGTTCTTTGTGCTTCACTGTTGCAGTCATCACATTTGAGTTGATTCCCAAAGCTATGGAAGGGTGGAGGCAGTTAAAGAGCATTAGCGCTAGCAATCAGGCCTTGTAAGACTGCTGTGGCAAATCCAACTCTGGATTTAGAAAAGATAGGCAGGTGGTAATGCTTAGTGAAAGTATGTACAGAGCTCCAGGTAGCAGCTTCCAGGATGACCCTGGAAGGGACTCTTCTGAGAAATGCCATAGAGGTAGATGCAGCCCTGGTGGAATGTGATCTTATCCCCTGTAGGGTAGGTTTTCCATGGTGCTTGTAGCAGAAATGGATGCAATGGGCTATCCATCTGAAAATGGTTTGCTTTGAAATGGCCTTCCCCTCTGTCCCTGCAGCAAACCGAACTAGCAGCTGGTCAAATTTTTTGAGAGGCTTAGTTCTGTCCAAATATAATCTAAGCTGTCTGTGCACATCCAGAGAATGCAGTATCCTTTTCACCTTATTTTGAGGATTAGGGAAAAAAGTAGGCATGAATGGACTGGTTTAGAGACACACTAGATACCACCTTGGGCATAAAGGATGGATTAGTCCTGAGGGAAACCCTGTCCGCATGGAAGATAATGGAGGGTTCCACTGCCATGAGGGCCTGCAGTTCAGACACTCTTCTTGCAGAAGTGATGGCTAGAAGTCTGTTTTCCAAGAAACAAATTTTAACTCTGCTGTAGCATCTGGTTCAAATAGGGGGGGTGAGTTTTTCCAATACAATTAAGGTCCCAGGCTGGAGTGGGAGCTCTCCTGGGGGGGGGTCTTAAATTTTTGACCCCTCTACAGAATTGTTTTAGCAGGGGATGAGAGAAGAGGGGTGGTTCAGTATGATAATGTACTGAAATGGCAGTGGCATTAATCTTAATTGAAGAGAAAGATAGGCCCTTGTGGAGCCTTCCTGTTAAATAATCTAGAATATGAGGCAAAAAGAGCACCGTTGTGCCCATCCCCTGAGCCTGGCTCCAGGAAATGTATATTTTCTACTTTTCTGAATAGGATTTTCTAGTACTAGGCCTCCTTGCCTCAAGAATGACACCCAGCACCTGCCTATTGAGGGTTGTTAGAGGTCAGCTTGGGGAATTAGCCAGGCTGCAAAGTTCAGGGTTTGAAGCTGAGGGTGCAGAATCTGTCCCGCCTGCTAGGACAGCAGGGAAGGGGTCTGAGGCAGGTGCCATGGTTGCAGCATTGTCAGACTGCACAAAAGGGAGTACCAGTGCTGGCATGGCCAGTCTGGGGCAATCAGGATAGTCTTTGGCTTGTCCTGTTTGATCTTTAGTAGAACCTTCGAGAGGAGAGGCAGAGGGGGAAAGGCATAAATTGAGAGACTTTCCCAGGTAAAGGACGGGGCATCCACTTTCCAAGCTTGACTGTGGGGAATTCTGGTGCAGAATTTGTTCAATTGGTAGTTCGTAAGATCGAGAACGAAAGTATTTAGCTCCAAAAATAGCCCGACAAAAACGATAGCGAGGGACGTCATGGTCTGGGCCTAAACAGGTGATGCAGTAAGAATGAAAATCTCTATGAGGTATTTGCTTTCCATGGGCAAGACAATTGTTATTTTTTTCTGACATTGGTTAGAATAACAAAAAAGGATCCCCAACAGAGTACTTATCTTTTTGAAGACTTCAGGTCTGAAACTCGAAAACAAAAATTTCAGGAGTCGGCCGACCGGCACTTGCGAACTGCTTCTGTTTCAGGTACCGCACGGCAAGAAAGACTGATGTAATGGTGTTGGCTGCATGTTTTATACCCCTGATGACCTGACGTCATGGAAGAAGTGACAGCATCCAAAGCAGAAATCTGAAGGCTCTGGTATTCAGGCTAGCTGAGGGCTACCTGCAGGCAGATAATCCAAATGGGATTACTGCAACAGCAAAACACGAAGAACATTAGGAAATTCAACCCTGGGATCACCTCTGTGGCTCTGCTTGACAGGGGCACAGGAAAATAATTTTCTTGGGTGGCGAAAGCCAGGGTACATTTTTGGCTAGGCTTATATAGGCCCTAGGGCCAATAGCCTAGTACCTATGAACTTATGAACCTATGAATCTAAGCTTCTTGCATTACAGCACACTATCCATATGCATCCCATGTTGCAGGATGCTATCTATATGCATTCAGTGTTGCAGAAAGCTATCCTTTCAAACTCCTTTCACATTAAAGTATGCTGTCAATACATGTTCCTTTCCTTAGCACAACAGATAGTCTACATTTGCCTCTTCCATATTGAAGAACACTGCTGTACATGTTCCCTCCATGTCACTTCCTACTATGCATGCATCACCCCATTCCATCCTGGCAAGGTCCTTCCATGTCATACCACATTATGCATCCATGATCATTTATCACACTATACATACATCTCCATTAGGTTTACGTCATGCTAACCATGCATGACCATCCCTTGTCATAGCACTCAACCATTAATGTCACTTCCATATCACACCAGAATACTGGTACATGCCTTTTCCTTGTACACTATATTTACATACCTCTTTCATGTCAGACACCTTCCTTTTTGTAGAAAATTATTTATAAAATGCCCCTTTCCATATCACAGCATTACTATTCATATGTTCCCTTTTTCATGTCAAAGCATAAGATAAACGCCACCCCTTCTGTGGCACATACTACATGTGCATGCAGTTTCCATTCATCCATAAATGTATCTTAAATCTTACAGCTCATTAAGTATGTATGACCCTTTGTTATTATGGCACATTATCCATGCATCCCCTTGTGCACTGCAGCATATTAACTGACATCCCCATCCAATATCACAGCATGATACAATGTATGCTACTTCTTGGCACAACATTTATTACATACCTCTTTCTGTCACAGCATGCTATTCATGCATGCCCTTCCATGTCACATTATTCTAATAAATTCCTCCTCTGTGACACAGCACATTATGACTTTATGCATTTTTCTTGTCACGGAGAAAGTATCTATACAAGCTTGTGTCATAGCATACTATATGTACATGCCCCTTCCATGTCATGGCATGTTATCTATACAAGTCACAGTACACTTGTGTTTGCCACCTCCTGGCACAGCATACACAGTGCATGCACCTCCCATGTAACAGCATGTTATCCATACTCATGTCACAGTACAGTTGTGTATGCCACCTCCTGGCACAAAAGACAATGCATGCCCCTAATGTAACAGCATGTACTCATGTACATGTCACAGTATGCCACCTCCTGGCATGCACACTCAGTGCATGCCCCTTCTCTGTTACAAGAAGGGACATACGGATAGTGTGCTGTATCAAAATCCAAACTGTTGCATCCGTAACTCTTCCTTATCTCGGCACACTTTATATGCACATCTCCAAAATCACAGTACACTAGTCAGTTGCAGTCTAACATCACAAGACAGCATCCTTTCAGGTACACACCTTTACAGCATATTATCCATACATACCCCCCCCCCCCGAGACACAACCTACATATGTCACTCAATGGAACTT
The DNA here is from genome assembly GCF_019279795.1 of Protopterus annectens. NCBI lineage: Eukaryota > Metazoa > Chordata > Ceratodontiformes > Protopteridae > Protopterus > Protopterus annectens. Next base: position 139,462,109 of record NC_056749.1, on the reverse strand, counting down.
ATTGTATGCAACATGCAATAGAAATACCACATTGCTCTAAGACTGTAAAGTGTAAATATTTGTGAAGTCAGTGGACTTTGGCATGTACATGCATCCAGGTGCATCTGGCCCCTAGGGCTTAAATAGCACACCATAATAAATGGGTTCAAATAACTAAGTCACTTACCTCTATTTTGTTTGACCTTTACCTCTCCCCACACATATACAGTTCTTCCACAATACCTTACAAAATAACCCTAATATTTTCCTGAAACAGATATCATTTTGCCAGGCAATGCACTGAAGGTTCAGCACAGTACTTTGGCAAGATATGATTATGCAGGTTTATTAACTGCATACTACACTGTTGGGTACCTATACATCCTGTACAGGTCTCTGACATCACAGAAGCCAAGAAGGTGCTACACCATTTCTTTACATTTTATCATGTGATATTAGTTTACTCTATGGTACTATAAATGAAGGAACATCAACTGAAAATTACAAGGGCACGTTACACACAGTCCTAATGCTAAAGTACTCAAGTGCAGCTGATGCATCACCAACAGATGCACTGTTTGTTAGTATTAATGTGCTGCTATGAAAAATCGCTTTTATTTCCTATAAATCAACATTCTGCATTACTTTACACAGTATACTATGAGAAGTGTGTGTGTCTATATAAGCACATACACCCATTACACACACAGTCATAGAATGCATAGCTCATCAAAAGAATGGAGTTCAAATCGGTGTATGCTCAAATGTACAATTGTTTGAAAGGTAGTGTAGGAAGCGGGATTAGTAGATGTCAGTATGGGTTTGGGATGGGAGTCTGTGTGCAAGTGCTAGTGGGTTAGGATTAGAGTAAAGGCTAGAGAATATATGCAGCATGCATGGTAATGTATATAGTGAAAGTTCATTTGTCTTCTGTAGAGGTAGTGTTACAGAAAGGGGTTTTGTGAGGTAAAGCACAAAACACTACCAGGTTAAGGTTAGGAGAGATTAGTAAGGTGATGCAGGTGGGGGGGGGTTTCATCTACTTTGGGCTAAGGTTAGCACACATTAGTAAGGTGGTGCAGGGGGGGGCTTTACATCTACCTTGGGCCAGGGTTAACGCACATTAGTAAGGTGGTGCGGGGGGGGCTTTACATCTACCCTGTGCCAAGGTTAGGTAGTACAGGGGCCTTTACATGTAACTTGGGCCAAGGTTAGCACACATTAGTAAGGTGGTGCAGCGTGCAGGGGGCTTTACACCAACCTTGAGCAGCAGATTGTTCAATGGGATGTTTCGGTCCTGTCTGAGGGTACAACTACTGCTCCTTTCCCAATTTCTCTAACATGAATCAAAGTAATGGTACACTTTCTCACAGTGCCCACTACCAAAATAATGTATATTATCCCTACAGCCTGAACCTCCTCCTACAGATACAAAGGGACACTTGTATATTAGCTACATATAAACCAAAACACAACTAACACTTTGCTAGGTCTGTAGTCTTGTCAGAGTACACATGGTTTAATGTTGTACTCTTCTGTGTAAAACAGGTGCACGGAGTGATGAGGATGTTGTGTGCATTAAATAGAGCACTGAGTACTTGTGTGTGCTGTTACAATGTACATGGAGTGGTGAGAACACACTGCATGTAAATTAGAGCACTGGGTACTTGTACATGCTGTTATAGTGTACCTGAGTAGTGAGGACATAGTGCATGTATATTGTGCATTAATTAGAGCACTGGGCACTATGTGCTGTTATAATGTACTAATAGTAATGAGACCGTAGTGCATGTTAGAGCACTGGGTACATATATGTGCTGTCACTGTAAATCGGGAGTAGTGAGGACATAGTGTATGTGCTGTTACACTGTGCATGGAGTGATGAGGACATAGTGTGTGTTAATTATAATGGTCAGGGCATAGTGCAAGTTAATTATAGTGATGAGGAGATTGTGTGTGTTAATTAGGGCACTGGATTCTAGTATGTGCTGTTACAATGTACATGGAGTGGTGAGGACATGGTTTGTGTTATAGTGGTGAGGACATTGAGTGTTACAGAACTGGCTACTTTGTATGTGCTGTTGCAATGTACATGGAGTGGTGATAACAGTGTGCATTAATTAGAGCATTGGGTAATTTTATGTGCTGTTAAAATGTACTGGCAATAGTGAGGACATACTTTGTGTCAATTAGAACACTGGGTACTTGTATGTATTGTTATAGTGTATGTGGAGTAGTGAGGATATAGTACGTGTTAATTAGAACACAGAATACTTGTATGTGCTGTTGCAATGTACATGGAGTGGTGAGTGCATAGTGCATATTAATTATAGTGAGGAGGAGATGGTGTGCATTAATCATAGTGGTGAGGACAGTGTGCGTTAATTACTGCACTGGGTACTTGTATGTGCTGTTACAATGTATCGGCATTAGTGAGGACATAGTGCATGTTAATTAGAGCACCAAGTACTTTGTACACGCTATTACAATAGTGCATTTCAGATAAAAGGATGACTTTATACAGATACGAACTTAAAACAACACAGCTCTACATAAAAATCAGCTATTAACTGCTTTTAAAACATAGCTGTTGTAATACATTTCACACAAACTGAAGCGTGTTACTTATAATTAAATTGCTATAAGTGTTGTATACAAGGCAGTAACAAAACTGCAATCTAAACATGTAGAATTGCAAAACAGAAGGGTGAATTGTTTTTAATGTTTTTTCTGCCCTAGTTACCAGACTTTTAATTTAAGTCCAACAGTTCCCATGAAATACTATACAGAAATAAAAACAAATGTGTTATGGTGAAAATTAATCCCAGGTTTCAGTTTTCTTTATGTAGTGAAAATATTCTTATAGTTTTACTGATTAGAGTCCCGCTTACCTGCCATTGAAGGAAACTGTAAATATAGAATTTCATATAGCCGATGTCCCTTTAAATGCATTTTCATAACATGAACTAAGGTACTTCCTACTTTTATTAGTGACTTAAATCCACAAAAAAATTTAAAAATGTGATGAGCATTGATTTTCTCTTTCAGACTTAGATTAACAGCGTGTACAAGAAACATTGATATTGACTAGACATCACTGCTACTTCAACATTAAACAGCATATGTCAAGTCAGACACAATCTGCTCCAGTCTTTGCTTATTGCTCGATAGATCAGAGGCACAGCAATCATCCTGCAATCTCTGAAACAACTGCTGATTTATCAGGATGCCTTGCAATGTAAACTGCTATTGTTTCACTTTTAAAATCCATGGCAAAATAAAATTTAACAACTAGAATGCAAGAAAGCAATATTGAACCACAAACCAAATAGGAGAATCAGGATACAAAGACTCCTTTCAACTTGAGTGTTTCTAAAAATATATTTTTCTCAGTTGCATAGCAGTTATCGGTGAAAATTTAACATGTCATGTGAAAAATGAATAATGAATATTAAAAGGCAATATGCAGATCTGCTGAACTTTAAGGATTTCACAACTCTTGCTTGCTTGCCCTAAAAACAAAATTTTAAGTGCTCAAATGTACATCAATCTGTTGCCAGCATTCTGAACTACATTTAATGCCTCCCTTTTTGGTTGATTTAAGACCTTGTACATACTACAGATAGCCATTTTTTCACAGTCACACAACTGTGAACAGCACTTGTTCATCTTTGTATTACCAGTGCATATCGTCTTCAGACTTTGATGTCTGCTTTGCTTTCTTGAAGCACACATTACTCGATTACTGATGCTGTTTGGTTTGCTTTCTATCATTGTTGTGTAACTATTCTGTTTGTTCATCCAGGATGGGCCTGAAATCGATCATTTATGATCAGTGCTCTACCCCCAACACACACACACACACACACACACACACACACACACACACACACACACACACACACACACACACACACACACAAGCAGCAGCACAAAATGTTTCTTCAAACCAGCTGTTTTTTGTATTTTACTAAATTGTGAAGTGCATGTCCAGAGCATGAAAAAGCTAGCATAATATACAATTCATTTTGAAATCCATACACACATGTTGCATGTAATTCTCTTTTTGCTACTTGGAACTAAGAAAATATGCATGGATACTAAACAATTTCCATTAGAAATGCCCCCTTATTTGTTGGCAGTATGTTTTGCCGTACCATAAACTTGCAATGTACTGCTGTGACATCAGTTATCTGCCTTGAGGGTAGCTATGATCCCATAATCAGTGCATTATGACATCCAGTAGAGATTGGACGACTCACAAATAAACTGATCAGGGACAAATGTATTTTAGTGCACATGAACAATGTAGTAGCGAGAGACAGAAATCCAGTTGTTAATAGGCGATGCAAAATGAAGTACAATTACACATGTTTTTTGCTGAAACTATTCAGAAGGTGTCAGAACCACTCAAAGGAATCCATGAAATGCTGAGACCGTAGCCAGTGGTAGCAGGATACTAAACAGCACATATAAGCATTTAAAAGTAAAAATAATATTAGGGTAGGTCTAATTACATGATTCTGCAGCATACCAGTAATACAAGGAAAACAATTATAAATATGGAACCCACCCCAGCCTGCCTGAGGAAAGGTCTGCTACATGAAAAGAGCTGCAGACAATCACTGTAGTTACAGTCAGACTCCAGCATACAACAGCAAACTTGGGATCTCTTAATATGACCATAAGGGGAGAGACATCATCAGAAATTTTAGGGATCATATGAAAAAGTCACAGACTAGGAGCTCCTTTACATAAAAACAATAAACGTTTTCTGATAAGTTATGTAAACAAAGAGCAGTGGGACCATTCTCTAGTTTACAGTGAAACAACAAGATCAGTCATACAAAACTGCTACCCAAGAAATACCACAATGTGCAAAGAGAGTCATTTTAATTACTAACAGACTGCAGCGGATTATGAATCAAATAAAACATGAAAAATGTGCATCCCCTCTGCCAATACACACGTATAAACCTGAGTATGCAGGCTTTCACCCACTTGTTTAACTGATATAACAAATGGAGGCATGTAGTAACATTTAACATCCCACTCACTGCTAAATATAGCACTGATGCTTTCACAGAATATCATACCTGCATATAACAGCTAACGACCTCTCCAGCTGAATACTTCAAAGGACAGCAATCTAATAAAAACAACTGAATGCTTACCCATGTAGTTCGCTGTTTAAATGAATCCAAGAATCAACACTGAAGTCAGTACCTTTTTCTTCAATTCAAACACAGTGTTGCAAACTCCATATGTTGCACATCTCTGCAGCTCTGACTTTTATTTCATTTATCAGCATTCTTCCATTGCTTGCAAGACGTTACCTGCATGACTATTTTTCTTAAAACAGCACATATTGCAGATGCTTACTAAATGGCACAACTGCACCCAAGACAAAGTTACAGAAGATATATGCCACTAGAGTAAACTAGCAAGTAACCCACAGCTGTTTATCAGCCTGTAAGCCATTAACAGGAATCATTCAACATAAAGTCTGACTTACTTAAATGGGAGAATATTTCTATAAAAACAGTTATGTATAAGATGGTAGTACAATGCTGATTAAGAGCACTGATCTGAAACACAGGAGAAATGGGCACAAACCCAGCACTCACAGCATGGTTACGTTGGGGGCAATTCACATACCTGTTTCCAGGAGATGCACCTGGGATTGACATATACTGATATCCTCTTTCTTGCCTTTTGCACCACAGCATATGTTACCCAACATTTCTCTCAAGTACTCTCTCCACTGTAATTCCTTATAATGGTATCCCATTTATTTAAATCTCTTAGACAGTAATATTTTTGCTATGCTGACATCACCAAGACTTTCACTGAGCTTGTTTAGTGATGTCACTGTAGTGATAATGCAAGGATGCTCCACAGAGTTTAATGGAAACATCACTGCACTTGCTCAGGGGTGATCTATTGAAGTATATGGTTCACCTCTCATGCTATCCCCATACGTTTGCTGAGGAACACAGTCAATTCATTTGAGCTGTAGATAATAAAACGATTTGTATTTTTTTACTTAACACCTCAAATATGCTAGGAGTGCTAGGATGTGAAGAGCTTCATTAGACATGATCCACTGTGTGCCAAATTTCTCAAACCACTCCCTCTCTCTGTATATATATATATATATATACTTTAGCTTTCATCATTGCACAGAACTAAAAACATATACTGCATGAAGAAAGAAGCAAATACTATTGATACAAGGCAAGTTATGCACATGCATTCTACAGAAAAAGAAATCCTCAACCGCAGATAAAATATTTTAAGGTATGAAGGTTACTGCAAAGCAATAATAATCAGCTGTGCAGGATATGCCCTTACTGCAAAAAAAGAAAAGAATTTCAAATATTTTCTTAAGAGTAAAGGAACCAAATCCACCAACTTCAAATGTTAAGGAAGCTATAAAAAAATTAGAATATAGTCTTAAAGTAAAATTTTGCAAAACTCCCTAAGCATAGCTACGGACGTCCAGTCTACAGCAATATAGGAGGTAGTGATCACTGTTTCATCAAATCTCATGTTGTGTGTTCAAAACATAGATGCCAAGAATTGTACTTCTAGACTGCAGTGAAGGAAACCTCATCAGGGATCTTGGCACCCATGTCAAGAGCACAACAGGAGAGTTATGACCACAGAGACTCAGTCAAAAATCTTTTTAGTAAATTGTGCTTCAGATGTTCTCATATGCCACTAGTATGTGTGTGTGTATATATATACAGAACCATAACAGAATCCAAAATTCCATCCTGCTGGAAAATCTCCCACATTATTCCACTCCACAAAGGTGGAAACTCTAATGAACTATCCAATTTTAGACCTATTGCCCTTCTATCGCCTCTATCGAAAATAATGGAACACTGTATTCACCATCAACTCCTAAACTCTCTCTTAAATAACAACCTGCTTGTAGACTCTCAACATGGTTTTAGACCCTACCACAGCACTACTACTGCCCTTCTCTCCTTCTCTGATACCATAAATAAAAATCGAAATAGAAACCTATTCTCATCTGCACTATTTCTGGACCTCTCAAAAGCATTTGATATGGTCAACCATCAACTTCTCCTTGATACCTTAAAATCTCTATCACTGGATTCTCTAGCGTTACAGTGGTTCAATTCATATTTGACTAATAGAAAACAAGCTGTCCTGTGGGACAGCCATCTATCCACTCTACTCCCTGTCACTATTGGTGTCCCACAAGGATCTATCCTAGGCCCCCTACTTTTCTCCATTTTCATCAACAATTTGCCCAATTCCCTACCAACATCCACATGCATACAATATGCAGATGATTCCACTCTCATCTGCTCTGCCCCTACCCCAGCAGAACTCCACTCCACTACCCAAGCAGTCTTTACTGCAGCAGAAAATTGGTTTCAACACATCTGTCTCCTCCTTAATCCCAAAAACCCAAACTACTACTCTTTACCCCTACCTCTAAATCCACCCCTATCTCTTTTTCTATAACATCCTGTAATGGCACTATCATCAAACCTGACAACTGCACTAAACTCCTAGGCGTCACCATAGATAACCAGCTTAATTTTGACTGTCACATTGATTTAACTATCAAAACTGTTAACAAAAAGATTGGTGCCCTATACAGGCTAAAGCCTTATCTCACTGCATCCTCCCGAGTAGCCCTTGCCCAGACTCACCTTATCTCTACACTAACTTACGCCTCCCCCTCCTTTGTCAACTTATCTAAAGGCAATCTTCAGAAACTGAATACTGCCTACCACAGTATAGCTAGATTTGCCACTGGCTCGCCTTTCCTAACTCACCACTGTCTTAACTTAAAGAAACTCAACTGGCTTGAACTCCCAAACCTTATACTCCTACAACAACTAATCATCACCTTCAAAATTCTTCATTACCCCTCCAATATACCCATACTAAATAATGTCATCACACCTTATAAGAATCTCAAGACACTCAGATCAGCCAACAAGCTACTAGTTACTACCTTGAAATCTCATAACAAATCAGGTGATTCCCTATTTGCAAACACTATCGGTTCTTACTGGAATAAACTTCCCACTGAACTGACCTCCCTAACATCATGTCACCTTTTCAAAAAACAGATAAAAAACCACCTAATAATTCACTGGCTTTGCCCCTGCTCCAATCCTGACTGAACATAGTACTGTTCATTACTCTAAACAGTCTGCTACTTGCTATTCTTTCCTCTCCCTTTCTTACCTAGACTAACATCCTCAGCCCCCTTCTCTGGACCTTCACTCTTTTCTCTAATCTCATTGCCTACTTGATCATATAGCTATCCTCTCTCTATTTACTTTTCAGCCATACCTAGACCATCTTTACCTTACTACCATAGCATTTCATCTCTATCTTGCTTCCTCACTCTCCTTTTCAACTTGACTTTCCTAACATTTAACTATGTTAAAATGCTTTTACCCTATGTAAACATATTCTATCTACATTTTCTAACTATCTTTTATCCCCTTTTTCCCTTAACTTTACTACCTATCTACCTGTTTACCTTCTAACTTGCTTTTTTTTAACACTTCTAACTACCAGTTTTCTTTCCCTCTGCTAACTACCAATTCTGTCTTCTAGCCTTCTGACCGATGATTATTTTATTTAGCTTTACTACAGATATCCTTAACTCAACTTTATATTTTGGTGCCTGAGCTTATCTCCTCAGCCACATAATGTGTACTCTGTTTGAACTCTGTTTGTTACCTAGTTAAATTAGTCCAGACAAACTTTATTTTGTCTTTGTATATTTTTGTTTTTTTTTTGTTTTGTTTACAAAAAAGATTGATTTATTTAGTAAAGTATTCCTCATGTATTGTCTTAGTCTGATAGTGGAGCTTTTCTCCTCGGGCCTCTGCTGAAAATGGACATGTATCCAGCCAGACTAGCCCGGTTAACAAATGTAAAATAAAAATAAATAATAAATATATATATATATATATATATATATATATATATATATATATAAAGCATGAAATGTGTTTCATTGCTTTGAAATTTGTGAAACATTAGCACTTTCACAGAGACTACAGCAGCCAGAAGCTAAGTATTACCATGTCAGACTAACAGCATTAAAAGCTACTAAACTCTTCACTCCAGCTGAAGTATTTACAGCTTCTAAAACTGTTTCCTAGCCCAAGTACAGTTCCATGGAGAATGCCATGTCTGCTCTAACAAGAGACCAGAGCAGAATTTCTCTCAAAGGTGCACAACTTTTTGACATGAGACAGGTGCATAACCAGGATGTCATTTTCCTGATTTCAGTGCATCATCAGTGTGCTCCATGTACTACATGCCCATGTATACACAAGGCTGAAAAAGTATTCTTGGGGCATCTAGTATGATTTAATGTGAAAGCTCCTATTGCGTATTAATACTAGAAGTCCACCTGAATGAGGTGGAGCAGCAATACAGGGGCTAACCTCACATTGCTTGTTATCACCAGTTTACCTGACCCGTATCTTGCTGGGACAGTCTACTGCTATTCTCTAACAATTATCAGGATAAAGTAGTTACTGCAAAGTTTCAGTTCCTTGCTTGTATGCCTTCTCTATGGAGTCCATAATATCTTCTGTTCAGCTAACTGAGATGTCACCAGGTGTTCCAATTTCATTGTCCCAAAGGAATGCTGTATGTGAACTGGCAATTCTCCAAATTCCTCATAACAGTGAACAAGGATGCAAGTGTGCTATTCAGTGGGGTCCTCTCCAGGACCTATCTAGCTTCTCTGTCTTGTGTTAAGTGCTGAGACATGCTCCATTTCCTCTGTGACCATAAACCTGATATCTGAGAATAAATGCTTGAATGAACAATTGAACAAATACCATGTTCTACCCACAATATCATTCACTGCAGCACCAGCTAATTCTTCATTCTCTGGTTCTGACTGCCAAACCAATACAGCAACAGCCATTAATGTAATAATTTGTCCATATGTTTGGCAAAAGTTATACAAGCAGCCAACTCCCGTAGCATACCGGGGTAAAGCCCCGATTTCAACCCTGGTAACCAGGGTTTAATTTGTCAATTCGACATGATACAGGGAGAAAGGAATGGTGAGGGTTAGTCTGCTAACCTGTCTTCAGGTTGAGGGGCTGGAGCGTGCCTGAGCATACGCTTCCTGGTAGGATCCATTTAAGACTAGGTATCATTATGAAGGTGCCATTTGCAAAGGAGCAGAGCCAGTAGATTGTCCATGCACAGAGGCATGTATATAAATAGGAGGACCACTACATGCCAAATCTTTTGCATGCTTCAGGCATGCTCACAGAATACTATGGCATAAGACGGAAAATGATGATCCCTACCATACAGATGACAGCTACTACTCCCAAGTCAAACTATCACAGGAGGAGAATGACTGGCCCATTGGACACTCATCGTCCTCCACCCACTCAGGAAACATGGAGACTGGAGGTCAAGCAGGTCTTACTGCTCAGAGGAGAATGGAAACAGAAAAAAAGGTTGCACAAAGTGACTAACCGTCCATCCAAGTTATTGGATATACAGATGTGAAGATTAGGTTTTCTGGAAGAAAGGCCTCCTACCCTCACCGCCAATTTAATTTGTAATGTGGGGAAACATTGCAGTTAATGCAAGTCAGGAAATTTGCAGAAGTATTTCTGGAATCATGAAGCCCCATTCATGGCACTCAGATGCACAATAAAATGTGTCTGATGCACTGAAAATTTGAATTTACTTTTCAGTACAACTAGGTGCTTGCATGGATAATAATAGGCCAGAAGCAGTATTAGTCTATGGGATTCTTCACTCCTTTAGGAATAATATTCCAGAGCAAGAGTTTTCTTGATTTGACACAGGGTCCCGATGAATGCAGGCTTCTTTGGTTCCTAAAAACTAGACAGAATTTTCAATAATCATAAACTTTTCTTTTCAAGCACATGATTTCTATTGTGGTTTATCTTGGGATAAAACTATTAATCTGATCAGGACAGATTATTAAAGATAATTCCTGACTCAGCAAGAAATAATACACATTTAAGTACAATGCAAAAAAAAACAATACTATTCAGAGGAGTAAAACATCAAGTTTAGCATGCATCACATTAAACAAAGTACTTCAAATACCTCAGCATTATTTAACTGTTTTTATACAAACATTCTATTTACTAACCTTAACATCTGAGTTCAGCAAACAGCATGAACCACACATCTTTCATAAGGCTTTCTTATTTGAGTAAGATATCATAGCTTATTGGCTGTTAAGGACACATAAAGGGTCTTGAGGATGAGACAGCCATTTTTCCAGTCTTCTTAAGTCACACTGCTTAACCTGAGGTATCCCAGTTAAGTAAGAAACTGAATAATTTTATTGTGAGTAATATTAATGTGTTCTAGAATTTTTTTAAGTGTCTGCTTCCACCTAGATGCAATTACACGCACCTGCCATGTTACAGTAATAGCTCATTCCAAAACTACACACACCTTAATATCTTCCATGGGAGAAAAAAATATAGAAAAGAGGCATTTAATGATGTATGTTAATACCACAAATGTCTGAAACGTCATTTTATTTATTGGTTATTCTTCGACTGCCAGTAGGTGTGGTGATCATGCAATCTTTTTAGACATAACCAAGGCTGGGAAAAAATGACCTAAAGCGAGGTCAGAAGTGAGCACACTACCCAGGAGTCTGCCACCCAGATCTTACAACGTTTATCTACATAATAACCGCCCAGGTTCTTCTTGAAAATAGTGTTACTGTTTCCTCTAACTAAACCCAAAATGTCTTGCTTTCATTTTTTAACAGCTGGATTAAAATTTCCTAACAAATGTCTTTCACAAACGTGGCAGTAATGGTGTCATTATTAATTATAGAGCCCACATTCTTAAATCAAATTGTACGAGACCCACATACCCTCACATACTTAATACAGTGGAAAAGGATGTTGTTGTTTTCCAGTTTGTACATAAGCTTTGTTCAAAAATCAACTATTGCCTTTTCATGCATAATTTAAAATTCTTAAACAGCTTATTTAATCTATACTTGTATACAACAGAGTGAGACTTGCTACATAACATAAATTAAGTATTTTTCATCCAAACCAGATCTTTCCTTCTTTGGGCAAACAATTTTCAAGAATGTTTACTTCTTTGTGCTATGGTATGGTATAGTATGTCAAAATTCAAAAATATTACAATTGTACTATTGTTTAGCAGGATGTTAATAGTAATAGGGGCCACACCAGATCTCCACTAGCGGTTCTACTCGAAAAAGTAACTGGGTATGAATCCATAACCTCCCTAAGGGTTGAGGCAAAAACTTATTTTCCTTCACTAGTTAGATACAACCCATTCAATGCTGAGTGGCCTAGTGAGCTAATGCACTAATTTAATAACCTATAAAGATATCTGCAATCTTAACGCAGCCAAAACCATGTAATTAACAAATCCTTTCCTTGCAAGCATTTTAACAAATTCTAATGTTCAACTTCCTGTACAAACTGGATCTAAAAATAATACCAGAAAGTGTATAGTAAGATTATATTTCTTCATTCTTAACAGAATACCCCAACATTCTGTCCCTACAATGAAAACAGTCTTGAGTTAGACATTTTTAGTAATATATCACATTTTAATAAACTTCTATTGATTAAAAATCTTGTACAAGGCTTCTTCAAATTCTCTGCCTTTTGCAACTAGCAATAAAATGGCTATATTGTGTAGATTAAAAAAAAACTCACTTCTATAATCTGGCAGTCCTTCCTTCTATTAGGAGCACCAGGTCCTAACGCCCTCACTCTCTAATGTCACTTATGTTTAAGTGTTCAAACAAAAGTTTAAAGAAAAAATGATCCGCCATTTGTGCCCCCTAACACACTGCACCTGGTACGGCTGCCCCACTGGCCTCACTCTAGCTAAACTTCTGCACAAAAGAAAGTATGTGTACCTGTAATCAACGAATTGTGAATGACCAAATGTTTGATACAATGCATTCAGCTGCTCTATATTTTACCAAGTTTTTGGGGGTAGTCTCCACCCTCTCCCATATGTAAGAGATGATTGATGATCATTCCTACTTATGAAACAAATTTTTCCCCTTACAGACTTATTGAACATATTGATAAGTATGTTTCTGTTTTATCTTTTTTAATACCAAACTGTTGACAAGGATTCTTCACTTAAGCTGGGATATATTCTGTTTCGCTTTCTTCCCTTCCTCTACAGGGCTTGGGTGGATGCACACACCTTTAAACAAATTTAAAGTTCTGCTCTCCACAACTACTCATGTGTCAAATGAAAATGTTACCAGAGTTCTTTCACGACAAACAGCCAAACAAAAAGATGCAGCCAAGCCAGAGAGGATGATGAGACCAATGATGCAACAATTTATCGAACAATAGGTTTAGCACTTTCATTCACAATAATTTGAACTTCATCAGAACAATATTTGCCACCCCTTCACTCTTTTCAAACACATACTCCAAGCATATTTGACAGGTGATCATATTATTATTCAGAACAGGAAATATACGATCTATGAGTAAAGAGTATTATAATTGTAATACTAGCAATGTGATATACATGGCCCAGTGTAATGAGTGCCCATATTTTTATGTGGGAAAAACTTCCAGTAGACTCAGGAATCGCATATACAAGCACTTTTGAGACATTAAAAATGGGAAACTGACAAATGCCCTGTTTAAGCACATTTCCAAATGTAATGCTCATGATTTTAGGTGTTTTGTTTTAGAGTCTATTAAAATGGACCTGCAGGGAAAAGTTACTGATGAACACCTCAATATGAAAGAAACTCAGTAGCAAATTAAGTTAAATGCAACTTGACATCCAGATTTGAATGAGCGTTGTTCACTAATACCTATTTTAAAACTTGGGCATTGTGAAATTTAGAACTTTGGTTAAAAATGTTTTTAAACATGATATTTTTATATTTATAGTTTTTCAAAGAAGTTTTTTTTTAAATGGTTGTTTAATCATTAACTATTGTTCTGATGAAGTTCAAATTATTGTGAATGAACGAGCTAAACCTATTGTTCAATACAGGAGTTGTACCATTGGTCTCATCTTCCTTGGTGGCTTGGCTGCATCTTTTTGTTTGAATGTTTCCAGAATTCTCACACTCATCTCATCTACACACAGGGGAGATTTTATTTTAAACATAATGTTGGATCAGCCTTATTGTATCAAGCACAGTTTATCCCAATCTGCTGCATGCATGCACACTTGGCACATGCAAAGGAAGCAAAGACGAGTTTCTGCAGAGGTACAAATGTGCAACCCCCCTTTACAAGTCCAGCTACTTTCTAGGGAGTGAGGTTTATATGGCAAAAAGGTGATGAGATAACCACTCACACTAACTAGACCACAAGTCCACGCCAGAGAGAAATGAATGAAAAAGACATCCTTCAACTGCCAGACTTGTCCATGGACTTCAGCATTTTACTATGAAAAGGGCAAATGCTACAGGAAGATTAGACCACTTATTATTAACAATCATTAGCTACGCAATAATACTTAAAGCAGCTGCTCATCAAGGAGCAATATTTAAAGGTCAAAAGTCTATAGCATATCCAGTTAGACTCTTTAGCAGGCAAATGTCTACCCCTAAAATGGAGAATTAAATAAGAATTGTTATTTACACTTTGTTGACCAGGTTAGGGGTGCTAGGCTAATGTCTCAGAGTGCTGAACCTGCCTGTGGAATTCATAATTTCACCATGAAAAAGACAAACACTACGTCTGAGCAAAGGATATCATCACTAATAAGTCACTAATACAGATTAATGAACAGTATATGTTCTCTAAGAAAGCAAAATTTAAAGGACAGCAACAAAACCAATCATACCAAATACGCCACACATCTCCACCCCAAAGAAAAATTAATAAAATAAAGGTACCTTCAGAGTTAAACCTGCTTGTGCCCTTATTTCATCCTGAGAAGGACATAAAATATTAAAATGCAATATCTCCACAATCCAGACTAATAAATGATCAAATCACACATTACATCACCCTTTCCACACCTTCTCACTAATACTTAATCACCACAAGCTTCCTATCAAATGGTTTCTGATTCAATCACATCATGTAAATATCCTGCTTGACTGTATACTTTCTCAGGCAGACATAAAACTAAAACACTGTAAAATTAGGTCATACTGTCCACTGATGTAAACATGGTAACTAAATTCTACTAATGTTTCTTGTTATAAATATTAATATTACATTGGCACTAATGATTGTGTCATCGTATCTGCTGGCCTTCTTCAGGTCATGTGATATTCTTGGGCTTTATAAAAATTAATTTACAAGCTTTTTTTCTCTTAACTCATTCCCTCCAGTACAGCTCTGTTGAGTGTGTACCTTTAACTCCCAGTGGGCGTGGCTTGAGCCTTTAGAAGTTATCACCTTACAGTTCTAGCAAATACTCACTGAGAGAGGTAAATATCAATACAGTTGTGTTTGCCATCACATATGCTTCGAGACAAAATATCCTGGCACCTTGTATGTAACACGGTTTTGGAATTATTAATGCAAATATGAACAATCAATACTTGACGCTTAGAGGAGCAGTAGGACATAACTGCAGAAAACGCGTGGAGGCGCACTCGGCTGTAATGATCAATGCTGCTTACCTGTGTGACACAGGCCAGGTACATGTTTCAACATTTGCTCATATCAGTGCTGCTTACCTGTGTGACACAGGCCAGGTGCATGCTTTGACACTTGCTCATATCAGTGCGGCTTACCTATGTGACACAGGCCAGGTGTATGCTTTGACATTTGCTCATATCATTGCTGCTTATCTGTGTGACACAGGCCAGGTGCATGCTTTGACATTTGCTCATATCAGTGCTGCTTACCTGTGTGTCATAAACAAGGTGCATGTTTTGACATTAGCTCATACTGTATCTGTATCTTAATACACCTTCATTCTTCTGGCCTATGAAAGTCACCATCAATATTGCCCCCAGAACAAAATCTACTATACTGCAGATTTTCACTCCTGTCTATATTCAGTTTATCCTCCTTTGCAGTTTACCATAAATAGCTGTAATAAAGACATTAAAGCAAATTAATGAAGTGCTTCCTCACTGTTTACTACTCCTAAGTTACAGGTTTCTATTAACTATCACTCTTGCACCAGATGTTAGTAAGTTCTGTACATGTCTAATACCTTCTGCATACCCTCCTCTTGGTGAAGGATAGTCAAAAGTCTGCTGTAATCCCCATAAAGCATTGCAGTAATGGGGCACCAGTATTCTCCAAGTGATGTCATACTGTCACAGAAATGTAGCATAACATTTCATTTAACAGGTTACAATGGCATACAAGGACTGCAAAAACCATCTTGTCAGATTAATGTTTCCTAGATATGTTGGAGATCCTTCTAACAGACCAGATTACCACCATCACCTCAGTCTAACAATGCCAGCCTTACAGCCACACCATGTGTTCTGGAATATACTCTGTGTTCCTAACACTTCTACCATTTCAGGAATGATGATTCAAGCTTTTATCATCATCCTTGCATCTCCTCTTAACCATATAGTTTGAATCCTCCCTTGTTCACATGCGTCCATTTTTATACAGCACCCAGCTACATTCTGTGAATTTCTTTGATGTACTTAGAAGTCTATCTCATAAGGACATCAAAGAAATTCACGGAGTACTTAGAAGTCTATCTCAAGAAGCCGTGGTGTTACAGCGGTAGCGTTGTTGCCTCACAGCAAGAGGTTCTCCTGTTCAATTCTTGGCTGGAGTGCCTTCTGTGTGGAGTCTGCATGTCCTCCCCGTGATCAAGTGGCTTCCGAAAGACATGCGTGAGTGAGTGTGCCTTCACTGAAGGTTGGGCATTGGGCTGGCAGCTCGGCACCATAAAAATCTACTGCCAATCATTAGTGGACCGGAGATCTGCTGTGGTGATCCCTAACCGGGAAAAGCCGAAAAGACAAAAGACAAACAAACTTAAAGTCTATCTCATGTGACCACCCCCCCCCACCAACTCTTTTCCTCAACAGTATACATATACAACTCTTCCAATCTCTCTGTGCATGGTTCTAATAAAGGCCAGGTGCCATTTCTATTGCTCTTTATAACTTTGTTTCCATCTCTTGTATTACAATGATGACCTCTCCAAACCTGGATGGAGTACTCCAGATAGGATATCATTGACTGTCTAAAACACGGATGACAATTATTAATTTTATTATTTTTGTGTTACTTCTGAATCCATAGAATTCCATTACACATTATATGGGTATTAATAAATCATAAGACAGGATTAGTAAGGTCTCTTACTTTTTTGTTGCTGCTACCTCCCCACACACACACACATGAACACATTCCCTCTGTCTAACTTTCTGTCTCATACATGCATTATTCTGAATTAAATGTAAGGTGCTACATTTCAGAACATTACTCAAAGGCCTTCTTCATGATTACCAAGGATATTAGAACAGACGAGCCCCTAGTAAGAACATCTGATACCCACATGCTTACCATTGTTTCACTTGTAGGAAATTCATTTTACTACAACTGCCTGCGTGTCTACTCAAAGTTTCATACATATCACCCAAGTACATACTTCCAAGCATGGCTGAACTGTTGAGAGACCTTGTATACAGCACCACTTATGTTCATAATGGTAGCCATGTTCATACCTCTTCTTTGTGACAAAATGGTGGCACAGTCAAAGAATGTCTAATAGACTCATCCACACCAGGGCCATCTATCCTTCAGGTTACAGTTAATGTAAAGAGATGTGAAAAAAAGGTCCTTTGGATGGATTATATTAGACTCTTATTGAAATATTAACACATCTTGTGATATGCAATAACAAGTTAAAAAAAATTCCAACAGGAGTGTCCATTTCCAACATTGACAAATTACTACACATTCTCATTGTATGTACCCCTACACATCTTAGTTTAAATCACATCTAGTCTATGAAGTGGTCATAAAGCATTATATGTTTCCATCCTACAACTTAAATACGTTTCAAATGTGAAATAATTACCTTCTATACTACACGATTTATGCCTCTGCTGAAGTAGTAATGCCTCACCATAGGTCTTCTACTGTAAATTCTACACAAACAGACTTGTAATTGGCATCTGCCATATAGTGACTGTTGCCCACATTTGTCATTCCTTAACCTCTACTTTTTCGATTAGCTTTTTTTTTTTTTTTTTTAATCATTACCATATTCTGATATCCCTATTTTATGTACAAATAACTATCAGCCCAGGCACCAAGGAACTGCCCAGGATGGAAAGGAAATAATGAGGCCAAGCTTGCTTACCTCTTTCCATTGGATGGTAGTAGAAAATGTGTCTCAGATGTGGAGCTCATCAAAGTCTGATGCTGGATGTAGATCTGTCAGGGTGCATCTGCTTACAGGGAAGGAATGGCCACTGAGAGATTATGCCACTTGCATGAATAAGTGATGCACCCCTTTCTCTGCTACCTGCATGCTTACATCTTGGCCATCCACACTAACTATGAAAGGCGACTTACTTAAAAAACATTCCATCCTGAGTGCCTGGCTCATGGCTACGCTGCAATCACTATAATGCTCAGGATGACAAAAGAGAGAGAGAAAAGTAAAACAAGAGAGAAAAAGTACAGTTGTGTACACTTACCATAAATGTAGATGTACGAGCGTATTCACTGTTGCAGTCATCACACATGGGTTATCTGCCTGCAGGTAGCCCTCAGTCGGCCCAAATACCACAGACTTAGTATTTCTGTGTCAGTTGCTGTCCCTCCAGGACTGATGTCAGGTCATCAGGGGTATAAAAACAGGCAGCTGACATTATTACATCAGTTTTTCTTGCCCCAAATGTCAGGAGCCCCCCAATAAGGAGCTAAGCTATGGTGGGAAAATCACCACCAGTAAAAAGCAAATACCAATACCCCTGCAAGGGGTGAGTAATATACACATAGAGGAGAGAGACAGAAGGGGTTTGGAGGGAGGGAAACCAGGACTGGAACAGTGAATACACTCGAACATCTAAATTTATGGTAAGTGTACACAACTGTACTATGTTCTTCATGTTTCACTGTTGCAGTCATCTAACTTGGGTTGATTCCCAAGCTGAAGAATGGGTGGAGGCAGTCAAGAAGAGTTTGGACTGCCTAGTATGCCCTGCAGGACTGCAGTTGCAAAACCCGCCCTGGATTTGGAAAATATAGGCACGTGGTAATGCTTGGTGAATGTGTGTACAGAACTCCAGGTAGCAGCCTTCAGAAAGTCCCTGGTAGGGACTTCTCCTGAGGAATGCTGTAGAGGTAGAAGTTGCCCTAATGGAATGTGTTCTGACCCCCTGTGGGGTTGGTTTCCCATGGTGTTTGTAGCAGAAATGGATACAGTGTGCTATCCATTTGGAAATTACCTGTTTTGAAATGGCCTTGCCCTCTGCCCCTGGTGCAAAACTGAGTAATAGCTGGTCAGATTTCCTGAAGGGCTTACTCCTATCCAGATAGAATCTGTGCTGTCTGTGCACATCAAAAGAGTGCAGGATCCTTTCCCCTTTATTTTAAGGATTAGAAAAGAATGTTGACAAATGGATAGATTGGTTGAGAGCCACACTGGACACCACTTTAGGCATAAAGGAAGGATTAGTCCTGAGGGAGACCCTGTCAGCATGAACAATAATGAAGGGTTCCATGGCCATAAGTGCTATAGCTCAGACACTATTCTAGGTGAAGTGATGGCCAAAAGCAAGACTGTTTTCCAAGAGAGTAATTTTAACTCTGCTGATGCTGCAGGCTTAAAAAGGGGTAGTGTGAGCTTTTCCAGTACAAAGTTAAGGTCCCAAGCAGGGGTGGGTGCTCTCCTTGGTGGCCTTAAGTTGTTTGCCCCTCTCAGAAATGGTTTGATGAGAGGGCGAGAGAAGAGGGGAGGCTCAGAGTTGTAATGAGCCGAGACAGCAGAGGCATGGATCTTAATGGAGGAGAAGGATAGGCCTCTGTGTAGTAGATCTGCGAAGTAATCCAGGATTAATGGTAGGGAGGGTAGAGTTGTGTCCTTTTCTTTAGACTGAATCCAGGAGCAATACCTTTTCCACTTATCAGCATAGAATTTCCTTGTACTGGGACTTCTGGCTTCAAGAATGAAGTCCAACACCTGCTTGCTTAGGCTGGTCATTGGAGGAGAATTCAAGGAATAACCAGGCTGCAAGATTCAGGGTTTGCAGCTGCAGATGCAAGATCTGTTCCCCCTCCTTGCTGAGTGAGCAGGGTTGGGTTCTGGGGTAGGTGCCAGGGTGGCACTGGTGACAGGCTGCACAGGAGTGGGTACCAGTGCTGGCGTGGCCAGTCTGGGGCAATCAGGAGTGTCCTTTGTCTGTCCTGTCTTATCTTGAGCAATACTCTTGAGAGAAGGGGCAGAGGGGGAAATGCATAGACTGAGAGGTTTACCCACTGGAAGGATACGACATCCACTTTCCAGGCCCTGCTGTGAGGTGTCCTGGTGCAGAATTTGCTGAGCTGGTGATTGCAGGGGGAGGCAAAGAGATCCACCTCTTAGGTCCCCCATTTCTGAATCAGAAGGCTGAAGGTGCTTGGCTCTAATTGCCCCTCGTGTGGGTCTAGGAGATTTCTGCTTAAGTCATCTGCCATTGAGTTTTGTTTGCCTGGCAGGAATTGAGCTTGCAGATTGACCTGCATGTCCATGGCAATGTTCCACAGGGCCATGGCTAGCTTGTATAGTGTGTAATAGTGGGTTCTCTCCTGCTTGTTGATGTACCACATAACTGTGGTGCTGTTTTTTATTAGCAGGGGTCCTAGTGAGAGTAGGGATCTGAAAGCTGTTAGAGCATGCTGAACAGCTAGCATCTCTTTTTCATTGATGTGCAGATGAATTTGACTTGGACTCCAGTGGCCCTGAATGCATTTGTGGTCCAGGTGTGCCCCCCAGGCATAGTCTGATGCATCTGTGGTTAGGGTCTGGATGGCAGGGGGTTGAGTAAAGGGTAATCTCTTGTTGTGGTTGCATGTTGCTGCCCACCAAAGAAACACTGTCCTTAGACAAGGTATGATAGGAATGGCAGTTAACAGGTCCTGAGAATGTTGGCACAAAAGACTTTTTTTTTTTTTTTTTTTTTTTTTTTTTTAAGTACCATTAAAGTTTCCTCATATGCAGTCTGGCATATGGAATTAGTAAGATACATGAGGCCATGACCCCTAGGGCCTGCTGGATTTTCCTTGCAGATAGCTGGGTTCTGGTGGTCATTTGAGTGGAGTAGTCTGTCAGATAGGCTTGTTTTTCTGGATTAAGTAATGCCATCTGGGATGCTGTGTCCAAGCTTGCTCCCAGGAATACAATCTTGACTGGGGACTAGTTTTGATTTCTTTTAGTTGATGGTGTACCCCAGGGAGGTAAGAAGGTTTTTTACAAACATCAGGTGCTGCAACAGCATTTCTTGACTGACAGTCTGAATCAGGCAGTACAAATATGGGTAAATTTCAATTTTTCTCTGTCTGCAGTCGGCAAAGACTGGAGCCAGGCATTTTGTGAAAACTTTGGGAGTAGTGGATAAGCCAAAGGGAAGTGCAGAAAACTAATAATGGATAGATCCTGTCCTGAAGTGTAGATATTTCCTGCATGAATCTCTGATAGGGATGTGCAGATAGGCTTCTTTTAGGTCTAGGGTGGCTAACCAGGCATCTTTGGCCAACATAAGAAGAAGCTGCTGCAGGGTGAGCATTTTGAATTTTGGTACCACCAGGAAGGTGTTTATAATAGAAAGATCTAGGACTGGGCACCAAGTGCCTTCTTTTCTGGGTACCAGGAAGAGTCTAGAATAGAACCCTTGACCTATCTGTTCCACAGAAAAGTACAGTTTTGTACCTACCATAAATGTAGATGTTCGAAGATCCACATTGCTGCAGTCCTTACACTTGGGTAGTCCGCTGTCCTCGGTCGGCCCGAATATCAAAGTATAAGGCTGACGTCGGTCAAGGCACATTTGACTGACATCAGGACGTCAGGGTACAAATGCGCATGACCGACGTCATATCCTCAGTCTTTTCTTGCCCCAGATGTCAGAAGACCCTAAAAAGAAAGGTCAAAACCAAAAGACAGCAAACAACCAACCAACCACCCTTGCACTAACTATATGTACAATATATACAATATACACAATATGTACAACCCAACCCACACAACCACCTCTAACTGCAGAGGGAAGGAGGGAGGGTAAATTGGACTGCAGCAATGTGGATCTTGAACATCTACATTTATGGTAGGTACAAAACTGTACTATGTTCTTCATCTCACATTGCTGCAGTCCTTACACTTGGGTAGAATCCCAAAGCAGAGGTAAGGGAGGATGGCTAACTACAAGGAAGCAGGAGCTGCCAAAATGCCCTGCAAAACAGCAGTGGCAAAACCAGCCCTGGATTTAGAGTAAAGTGGCAGGTGATAATGCCTAGAGAAAGTATGCACTGAACTCCAAGTAGCTACCTCCAAAATATCCTTGGTTGCCACTCCCCTCAAAAAAGCTGTTGAAGTGGCAGTAGCCCTAGTGGAATGAGGCCTAATCCCAGCTGGAACCTCCTTGCCATGATGGGAACAGAAAGCAATGCAAAACCCAATCCACTTAGAAATAGTTTGTTTTGAGACAGGCTTGCCCTGAGAACTCAAAGCAAAAGAAACAAACAACTGCTGAGACTGCCTGAACCCTTTAGTTCTGTCCAAATAATAACGCAACTGCCTGTGTACATCTAAAGTGTGCAAAATCTTTTCCCCTTTATTTTGGGGATTTGCATAAAAAGTAGGCAAATGAATAGTTTGGTTTAAAGCCACACTAGAAACCACCTTAGGCATAAAGGAAGGATTAGTACGTAATGATACCCTATCCTTATGGAAAATCAAGAAAGGCTCAACCGCCATAAGGGCCTGCAATTCAGAAACCCTTCTTGCAGAGGTAATTGCCAACAAAAAGCAGTCTTCCATGATAAATATTTCAACTCAGAAGTAGCTGCAGGCTCAAAAGGTTGTAGAGTGAGTTTCTCCAACACAAAATTGAGATCCCAAGCAGGAGTAGGAGCTCTTCGTGGGGGTCTTATATTCTTTGCCCCTCTAAGAAATTGCTTGAACAAAGGATGAGAAAACAATGGTGGGACACAATCATAGTGAGCTGAAATTGCTGCAGCATGAACCTTAATAGAAGAGAAAGACAAACCTTTGTCCAGTAACTCAGTAAGATATTGAAGAGCCACACTCAAATTAGGCTCAGAAACATCAAAATCTTTGCTGCACTCCAAAATAAAAATCTCTTCCATTTATCTGCGTACACTTTCCTTGTACTAGGCCTTCTAGCTTCCAAAATCACATTCAAAACTTGTTGTGGAAGTTGAGACCCTCTATGGTTCAAAACAGAATATGCCAGGCTGTTAGGTGAAGAGAGTGAAGTTTGACATTCAGCAAATGGCTGTCCTCCTGTGACAACAGGTGTGGAATCGAAGGCAAAGGCCATGGAGGCTTCCGTACCAGACTTCTCAGTAATGGGTACCAGTGCTGTCGAGGCCAATCTGGAGCTATTAAAATCATCCTTGGCTTGTCCTGTCTGACCTTTAGAAGTACCTTTGGGAGGAGAGGCAGAGGAGGAAAGGCATACACATGAAGATTGCTCCAATTGAAAGAAAGAGCATCCACTTTCCAAGCTGTGGGATGAAACCTTTTTGTGCAAAACTTTGGCAGCTGATGGTTTAGTGGAGAAGCGAACAGATCTATGTCTGGAGTTCCCCATGACACTGTCAATTTCTGAAATACATGAGGATCCAATTTCCACTCGTGGGGATCCATAATTAGCCTGCTCAACACATCTGCTAAGGAGTTCTGTGCTCCTGGCAGAAACCTTGCCTGAAGATTGAGCTGTAAACTGAGAGCAGTCTCCCACAAAATCATTGCTTGCCTGCATAGAGGATAAGAATCGTTCCCCTTGCTTGTTGATGTACCACATGACAGTTGTGTTGTCTGTTAGAATCAACACCTGCCCTGGAAGAAGTAAATCCTTGAAAGCTATTAATGCAAACTGGACTGCTAACATCTCCTTCAGGTTGATATGTAGATGTTGTAGTCTGGCAGGCCACTTGTCTTGTATCCACTTTCCATTTAGATGAGCTCCCCAAGCTTTGTCTGAGGCATCTGTCGTTAAAATCTGACTCGCCTCTGGCCGGGTCACAGAGAGTCCCTTGTTTAGGTGACATTCCTGAGCCCACCACAAAAATTCCTTTTGAATGCAAGGTATTATTTGAATGACAGTGTCTAGATCCTGGCAGTGCTGTGTCCATACATTTTTGAGATACCATTGCAGCTTCCTCATATGCAGTTTGGCATTGGGAAGCACCAGAATACAAGATGCCATGAACCCTAAGGCTTGAAGGACTGTCCTTGCAGTCAGCCCGGACTGATGAGATAGCTGATTGAAGTAAAGGGATAGACTCTTTTGTTTGTCCGGGGTTAAAAAGGCCATCTGGGATGCTGTATTCAGTTTCACACCCAGAAAGCACATGTCCTGAGAGGGTACTAGACTGGACTTTATTTCGTTCACAGAATACCCCAGGCATCTTAGCACTGCTATCACATATTCCAAATGATGAAGAAGCTCTTCCCTTCCTTGAGCCAGAATCAGGCAGTCGTCCAAATAAGGATAAATCTGTATTCCTTTTAGCCTGAAGAAAGCTATCACTGGAGCCAGAACTTTCGTGAATACTCTGGGCGCAGTAGATAAGCCAAAGGGCAATGCAGAGAACTGATAGTGAGAAGTCCCAGCTCGAAAAGGCAGATACTTCCTGCAACTTAGTCTGATAGGAACATGAAGGTAAGCCTCCTTGAGATCCAAAGTTACCATCCAATGATCTTTGCCCAGCAGAGGTAAAAGCTGCTGTAACGTCAACATTTTGAACTTGGGAATGTCCAGATAAGTGTTGAGGGTAGATAAATCCAAAATTGGTCTCCACGTGTTCCCCTTCTTTGGTACTAGGAACAGGCGAGAATAAAATCCTAGGCCCACTTCTGGCATAGGGACCGGCTGTATGGCCCCTATTTGGAGTAACAGAGAAACTTGCTTGTGAGCCTCTATTCTTTGTTGAGGAGGAACGTCTGGCATGCCTTTGAAAGGAGGCAAGGTATGGAAATAAAACCTGTAGCCGTGATGTATGATATCCAACACCCATCTGTCTTGGGTAATTAAACTCCAATTTTCTTTGAAAAGAGCCAACCTTCCTCCCAAAGGTGCTACCAGACGAGAAGGCTCTGGCAGCTGAAAAGGTAGGTCATTGGGTCTGTTTACGAAAGGACTGACCCCTGCCCTCACCCGAAGACTGTGCAGGAGAACTCCCTGTTCTAAGCCTGAAAGAGCCCTGAGCTCTGCCCCTACCACGTCTAGATCTACCCCTAGACTGGGAATCATAAGAAGGATACGTCCACCCCTTAGTAGGCCAATTTCTACTAAACTTTGGAGGCTGGACCTGCAAAAAATCTTTAACAGTCTGCATAGACTTAGCCTTGTTTTCCATTTTCTTTAAAACTGCCTCAACAGGAGGACCAAACAACACGTCAGATTGTAAAGGAGCATCTAAAATCCTTGTTTTAACATGTTCAGACAAATTTTGATCCCTTAGCCAGGCGTGCCTGCGAAGAACTGACCCAGTGGCAGCCACCCTAGACAAGGCCTGTACAGCATCAAAACCACATTGCAAAGAATGCTTACCCACCTGTTCAGAAACATGTACCAAATCCTGCAACTCTTTACAATCAATACCTACTGCCAGAGCATCAACCTTAGACTTCAATTGTGAAAGGAG
This sequence comes from Protopterus annectens, assembly GCF_019279795.1. NCBI lineage: Eukaryota > Metazoa > Chordata > Ceratodontiformes > Protopteridae > Protopterus > Protopterus annectens. Next base: position 139,436,295 of record NC_056749.1, on the reverse strand, counting down.
ATAGTTATGGTATTTCAACATGTGAAACTGGCAATTCAAAGCCCTCATAGCAAGAGTGGAAGAAGTATAAACTTTCTTTCCCCATCTATCCAAGGCCCTAGCCTCTTTGTCTGCAGGAACCGGATTCTTTACAACAGAAGCCTTAACACCTTTAGGCCCCTGGCTAACAGTTTCTGGGTCTGCCCTAGGACTCTTAAAAGATACTTATGAGCTTCAGGCACCCTGTAATACCTATCCGGCTTAACAGGAGCAGGAGGCAAAGAATCAGGATTAAGAGAGGCCTCTGAAAAAACATCTTCCACTACATCCAAAACAGGAGGTATAGCCAAAGGCCTATGCTGGGGTAAAAACAAAAATTCCCTAAGCCTTTTCCTGGAATCAGAGAAGTCCTGACCTTCCCACTTAAAATGCTTCCTCATGGAATGAAGAGTTTCTGAAAAAGAAAAATCCTCAGGAGGAGAAGCAGAAGGAGTAGAATCATCCACATCAGAATCAGAATAAGGAGAGTACTCCTGCAAATCTTCAGCCGAAGACTCTGAAACATCTGAAGCCTGCTCAAAACCCCCCAGCTCAGGCTCCATCCTAGGTCTCTTAGGAGGGGGCATAGAACCCCTAATCAAAGTAATCAAATCTTCTGCCATTTTAAGCATATGCTTCTTGGGCACAGTTCCTGAAGAGCTAGGGGTAACACCAACTGAAGCCAAACCTGGCCTGCCCCTGGGAGAAGCCTTTGAAACAGAAGGAGAGGGCCTAGCCACCCTGGGAAGGGAGGGGAGTATAGTAACCTGAGAAGCCCCCTCAGCCTGACTTGCCACCTGAGAGGCCACATCTTGCAATAATAAAGTCTCACCCTGGGAACACAAAGAAACCTCCGGTGGAGCCACCGGCTCCACCGACACCTCTAAAGAACCGGCGTCCGGTACAAACGGTTCTTCTAGCCTAGGCTTAACTGCTTTGTCCTTGCGCTTCTTCGAAGAAGCGGGCGTCGGAGCATCCGACGGCATTTTATAATTGCACCGCTTCCCAAAGACTAACCTTGCACAATCCAACCTTCTCTTTATAGTGCGTTTATTAAATCTAGCACAAGAGCGACAGCCAACAACGTCGTGCTCAGGCCCTAAGCAAGGAATACACAAAGTATGATAATCTCTATGCGGTATCTGCTTCCCACAAGAAATGCAATTATTAACTTTTTCTGACATCCGGTAAATGACTGAGGCAAGAAAAAACTAAAATATTCCCCAACGGGGTACTTAGCCAACTTTGAACTCGGTCTGAAACTTCGAAATCGAAAAATCTCAGAACGCCAACCGGCACTTGCAATGCTGCTTCTGCATCGGACCATGCGGCAAAAAAGACTGAGGATATGACGTCGGTCATGCGCATTTGTACCCTGACGTCCTGATGTCAGTCAAATGCGCCTTGACCGACGTCAGCCTTATACTTTGATATTCGGGCCGACCGAGGACAGCGGACTACCCAAGTGTAAGGACTGCAGCAATGTGAGATGAAGAACATCAGGATGAATTGCCCTTATGGAGAGCAGGGATTGAACTTGGTTTTGTGCCTCTGCCCACTGGTTTGGAGGAAGGTCCGTGAACCCTTTTGGGGTTGGCAGTAAGTGGAAGTAAAATTTGCACCCCTGGGATACAATGTTGAGGACCCATCAGTCTTTGGTGATGGAAGTCCAGTTTTTTGCACGATGGGCAAGTTTTCCTCCTAGGGGCACAAGCAGTTGGGCAGCTGTGGTGAGTGGAGTCGACAAGTCATTGTGAATTCTTTCCGTAAGGGGGTTGCTTAGCACTCCCTGTTTTTGAAGTGGAGGCACTCCATTGCTTAGATCTCTGTATAACCTGAGACTGTAGTCTGGGGGGTCTGTTTCCCCTGAGTCTAGTTTGAGATGGCCTTGAGGGAGCTAGAAAGGACCAATGCTTCAAGGGGCAATGCCTACTGAATGTAGGAGGCTGTACTTGCAAGAAATCTTTTCACTATCTGCATAGGTTTAGCTTTTTCTTCAGTCTTTTTTAAGAACCTCTTCTGCTTTGGTGCCAAACAGAATGTCCTTGTAAAAGGGAGCGTCTAGTAATTTTGATTTGACATGTTCTGGCAAGGTCTGCTCCTTAAGCCAAGCATGCCTTCTCAGTACAGAACCAGTGACTGCTGCCCTGCAAGATGCTTCTAAGGCAGTCGTCCAAGTAGGGATATATTTGAATTCCTCCTTGTCTGCAAAATGCAATTACTGGTGCCAAGCATTTTGTGAAGACCCTGGGCACAGTAGATAAGCCAAAGGGCAGTGCAGAGAACTGGTAGTGCATTGAGCCAGCTATGAATCAGAGTTATCTTCTGCAAGATTGTCTGATTGGGATATGCAGGTATGCCTCTTTGAGGTCCAAAGTTACAAGCCAAGCCTTCTTGCCCAGCATGGGCAGAAGTTGCTGCAGTGTCAACATTTTGAATTTTGGAACGTCCAGAAAAGTGTTTAGAATAGACAGGTCCAGTATTGGTCTCCAGGCTTTGTCATTTCTGGGTACCAAGAAAAGTCTAGAGTAAAATCCTTGTCCCTGCTCTTGCTGTGGTACTCGCTGAATAGCCCTCATGTCCATGAGAGATGAAATTTGCTTTAGTGCCTCTGCCCATTGATTGTGTGGCAGGTCTGGCATACCTTTTGTCTTTGGAAGGGTGTGAAAGTGGAACCTGTAACCCTGAGAAACTATATTCAAGACCCATTTGTCCTGGGTGATAACGGGCCAATTTTGTGAAAAAAGTGCTAGCTTTCCCCCTAAGGGTGCTGCCAAAAGATAAGTGCTTGGCATTGGCAGTGGAAAGTCATTGGGACTGTTTCCTATATGGCTGTGATTTGTCTTCTCCATTTTTGGAGGTAGAAGCACCCCATTGTTTAGACTTGTAGGAGCCTTGGGGCTGAGATCTGCCTCTAGGGCATCTGTATCTGCCTCTTTGTGGCCTGTCTGACATTGGAAAGGACCAATCCTTAGAAGGCCAGTTCCTGCTAAATCTGGGTGGCTGAACCTGTAAAAAAATCCTTTACTGTCTGCATAGAGTTAGCTTTTATCCTCTATTTTCTTTAACACCTCTTCTGCCTTAATACCAAACAAAGTATTATGCTATAATGGAACATCCAATAATTTTGCTTTAACATGATCAGGCAGATTCTGTTCCTTTACACAAGCATGCCTTCGAATGACAGAGCCTGTAACAGCAGCCCTGCAAGAGGCCTCCAGTGAATCAAAACCACATTGCAAAGTATGCTTTCCCACTTGTTCAGCTGCATGCAATAAATCCTGCATTTCCTTGTTCTCAGAACATTCAGAATTTGTCAACATTTTCTGTTTTAGCACTGACATTAAATATTGCTGATATTTAAGCATATGAAGCTGACAATTTAAAGCCCTTACAGCCAAGGTAGCAGAGGTGTAAACTTTTTTCCCCCATCTGTCCAGAGCTCTAGAATCCCTATCAGGGGGGACATGTTTTTTTGCAGTGGAAGCCTTGACCCCTTTGGGACCCTGAGATATAGTTTCTGGGTCAGCAGCAGGGTTTTTATATAGAAATTTATGTGAATCTGGGACCCTGTAGTACCGGTCTGGCTTAACGGGTGCAGGGGGTAAAGAGTCAGGGAGACAGGCCGGACTCTGAAAATACATCATCTACAATGTCTAGTACAAGCGGAATAGCAAGAGGTCTGTGCTGAGACAGTAAAAGAAAATCTCAGCCTTTTCTTAGATTCTGAGTAATCTTGGCTCTCCCAGTGAAAATGCTCCCTCATGGAATGCAGGATTTCCCCAAAAGAATAGTCCACAGGAGGAGAGGCTGAAGGGATAGATTCTTCAGCATCAGAATCCTCATAAGGAGGAAGAGAGTATCCCTGTTCTGAAGAGGAGTCAGAAGAAATGGAAACCTGTTCAGAAGAATCATAGTCAGTGTCTTGCCTAGGCCTCTTATCAGGAAGGGGATGGGAACCCCTGATCAAAGTAATTAGGTCTTCGGCCATTTTGAGCATCTGTTTCTTAGGCATGGAAGTCTGTCCAGGAGAATACTGTACTTGTTTCTTTGTCTTTAAAGCTGTTTTAGTCTTAGCCTTGGAAGCGGAGATTGGCTTGATAAATAACTGTGTAGGACTGAAAACACCCTCATAAGCCGATGCCTGCTCAGCGGCTCCAGACCCATCTGAGGGAATAGTTTCCGAAGGTCCAATACCTTAAGTATCCAGAGGCCTAGTTGTCTCCATGTGGGAGTAGGAAGCGGCCTGTGGCTCTGAGGTAGCGGGTGTCAGGGGCTGCAAAAACGCCTCACTGAGAACCAGCGACTGGCCTAGCGGAGGCTTCTTTATCGGTTTTGGACCTCGGATGCCTGTCCTTTTCCTTGCGCTTTTTATGAACTCTGGTCGTCGGTTGTTCTGATGGCATTATATAATTAAACCTTAGGCCTAAGTAATGAAAGGCAAAATCGTACAGACGCTTAACAGTGCGTTGGTTAAATCTAGCACAAAACTGACAACTAGCAACATCGTGGTCAGGGCCTAGGCAAGGAATACAGTAAGAATGAAAATCCTTATGAGGTATTTGCTTCCCACAAAAAACACAATTGTTAACTTTTTCTGACATTGGACTGGAGCAAGAAAGAAGTTTCCGCAATGGGGTACTTAGCTTTATTGAAGACTTTGGATCTGAAATTCGATTTCGAAAATCTCAGGAGTCGGCCAACCAGCACTTGCAAACTGCTTTTGCTTCTGGCACCGCGCGGCAAGGAAGACTGAAGAAAATGGCGGTGGCTGCATCTTATATACCCCTGGTGCACTGATGTCAGGGGAAGAGGCAACAGCAACCAATGCCGGACCAGGACTTTGGAATTCAGGCCAACTGCGGGTAGCCTGCCAGCAGTATAACCCAAGTGTAATGACTGCAACAGTGAAATACTATGAACATCACTGCATTCACAGTTAGCATCACATCATGATCAAAATCACATGTGAAACACCGCATTCACAGTTAGTATCACATCATCACGATCACACAATCACATGTGAAACATTACATTCACAGTTAGCATCACATCATCATGCTCAAAATACATGAGAAACATAACATGGAGTCTTCATTTTAAAAGAGATGTAAGATGGTACAACCTATACTGAATGAGAATCTGTGCAAGACCAAAACCAGTAACAACCCTGTAGACGTGACTATGGGAAAACTCAATTACCACCCAACCAAAAAATGCAAATAGCGCATGTATGAAACCAAAGAACAAAGTAAAACCTAAAAGGGACATGCACAGATGGAAGCAAATAAACAATGGCTGTAAATCAAACATTAAAATGCTTTGTTTCTTTCGGCTTTTCCCAGTTAGGGGTCGCCACAGCGGAACTCCAGTCTGCTAATAAAGGCAGTTGATTTTTGTGTACCGGCTTGTCAGGCCTGATGCACAACCTTCAACGAAGGTACGTCCATTCATGCATGTCTTCATGCAGAAGACGGTCTAGCTGAGAATCGAACCGGACAGCGTCTTACTGTGAGGCTACAACGCTACTGCAGCACCACCACCGCATGTCTAAATCAAACATTAAAATAGTTTATTTAAATTAATTTAAGACAAAGGTAACTTAACTGATTAATTATTCAAATTAGATGGTGATATATAAATTTCTTTCATTCATGCAACTTCTAATTCATTCTGAAGAAGCACCTTTTGCAGGTTTGTATGGATAAAGGCACTTAATGAATAAGTGTCATGTTTTGCAAATAAACTATTTTAAAACCCAATTACCACCATTAGTACAGTGTCCTTCAGCCTGTCCAACGTTATGCAAGTGCCACAGTTTGTCTTTTAGTTTTGGTACCTGTTAAATAGCACAACACTACTGTAAGAACCGGAATGGTCAATGCATTTTCAAAGTTACTCTAAGTTTGCATCTTTCCACAGTCTTTTTAAACTTCTTATGAGGTCATTCACTGAAAAACTAACATGGAATCTAATCATCAAACTAGAAGCTGAACAAACTTTTCCTTCATTAATTTTCACTGAAAATATGAATTCCCAAAATGACTTATCAGAATGAAAGTAAATGTTTTTCCTCTATACCAATATATTTACCTATGCAGTCTTCAAACAAGGGAGAATTCATAGTGTTTAAAAAAGTAATTTTAAACAGAAAGAAAGGTGAGGAAGATTATTTTTTTCTTTAAACTACTTAATCCTGGGATTTAGAAGCGGCAAATTTTATTTAACTTAACATCTA
>NC_056749.1:139420039-139425039 GCF_019279795.1 Protopterus annectens | reverse complement strand
CTGAGTTTGAGAGGGTGGCCTGTAACATGCTACAAATTGCAGAGCAGTCTTGCCTATGGTTAATTGCACCTGGATGGTCTCCGATGCATCGTGCGTTGCCACCAACCTTGAGGTGTGGGTGTCCTTTATGAATATGGACACCCCCTCCTTTCTTGGTGTTGTCCGGATTTTGGGGCGGGCATGATATGAGGTGAAACCTGTTAGTGCTGGGGTGCTCTCAGGAGCCTTGAACCAGGTTTCTGTCACAGCACAGACATCGATGTTCTCCATATTGAGAAGGGCCTCGAGTGCGTGCATCTTGAGATTGAGACTTCTGGCATTGAGCAGCATTACCCTTAGTTTTTTCCTTTTGGTGTTCTAGGGTGGTAGGTTTAGAATTTGAGCCTTGCCTAAAAAGGCACTATGGGGTTGCAAGAGCCTTTGCCAATATCCGGAAGCCCAGGGTGACAGGTGCAAGCCGTCCCTTGAAGCAGCGTGGCTTGTCCAGCATGTCATCCCAGGCAGACAGACATTGGATCCCCTTTGAATGACACCAGAATTTAAGCCAATTATTAAAGCTGATCATCTTATCACTGTATTGTGGCATCATTCTAGGTGAAGGTAGGATACTGCTCAAGGTCAGGGTCATACCTGCCTGGGCTACATAATCAGAGAGCTCCTCGATGTCCCTTTTCATGTAGTCCAAGGAGGTACGTCTCAGGTCGTTGACACCAGCGTGGACAATGAGTCGTACTTGCACCTGCTGTTGAGAGACCTGAGTGCTTGCATTATGTGGCGGATTCTAGCGCCCGACAGGCAGCTTACTGTGACCTTCTCCTTACACAGTCTGGTGAGCGGGACGTCAGTGTGTCTGACTATGGAATCACCAATGACAAGTGTGTCTGGCATTTTATTTGGCCTTAAGGGCTGTGGCTGTTTGACACTCTGACTGTGTGGTCTATGTGTTGCATGTGTTGGGTTGTGAGGTGGTAGTTGTTTGGGTGTCTGCTTTGGTGGCCTCTGCTGTTTTGGTAATTTTTTGATCAGAGCCTCCGAGTATGTCTTTGTGTGAGTATGTGTATGATTTGAAGTTGTGATGGTGCCATGTGTGACTGGGTATGTATTGTGTGTGGTTACCTTCTCCTCCTGTCTGGTTTTGCCAGTCCTATGTTGAGAGAGCTCAGCCTCCAGTTTGGCCGTATAGTTGCATCTCTCGCATGTATTTGTGTTTTGTGGGAGAAGGAGAGGATTGTCTGTGTACATAAGGCAATTGTAACATTGCCTCAATATTCCCAGGTTCACCAGTTGAGCTGGAGAGGACACTAGCAACTGATCCCTCGACATACTAGAAGTAGTAGATAAAGAGACTTTCAAAGGACTCCGGGGGAAGTGGGTTTTAGGCTGGTGGGGTACTATCTATAATAAGAGTGCTTTATCAAGGTGCAAGTACTGTAGGAGTAAGTGCTAGGCTTTACAGATAGAGAATAGTCTACTTGGGAATCAAGTAGAGATGAACTTTTCAGTTGTAGGATATGCTGGTTAGATCAGCAGTACAGTTTAGCGTGTTTTATAGTAGGGGGCTGAAGGGAGCTAGGAATTGGCCCAAAACGACCAATGGACTACTAGTTTCTGGCTGAAACTTCACCAAATCGGACAAAAAGGCCGCTCAGTGCTTCCCACTCCCACTGGTAAGCAAAGAAACTTCCCTCCTTCCTAATAAGGCTATGGATCAGTAACAGGAACTAAAAACAAAGCCCAGGGATCAGCAACTCTGAAACTGGACTACTCTAGTTCAGTTAGGTGGGAAAACAAGAGATTTTTTTGTTTTATTACAGAGATAAGGAAAAAAACAGACAGTAAATGCTATAAATGCTGTAAATCGGCTAGCGCACTTTAGTGTGTAGCCTACAGAAACAATTTGCAACAATTAGTAACTTAAAGTGCAATAAACAGTGTAAAATGCAGAAATCACTTAAAGTAGCAGTAAAACAGGCTAGCTTAACAGTGGGAAAGCCACAAAAAATACTTATATCTGGTAAAAGTCACTCTTTTAGCTCTCTGCTGCTTGGATCACTCTGCAGGCCACCACGAGGATCTGTGCTGAGTTGGTACAAGCTGGAAAACGCGTGTTTAGCGTGTTTTATAGCAGGGGGCTGAAAGGAGCTAGGAATTGGCCCAAAACGACCAATAGACTACTAGTTTCTGGCTGAAACTTCACCAATTCGGACAAAAAGGCTGCTCAGTGCTTCCCACTCCCACTGGTAAGCAAAGAAACTTCCCTCCTTCCTAATAAGGCAATGGATCAGTAACAGGAACTAAAACAAAGCCCAGGGATCAGCAACTCTGAAACTGGACTACTCTAGTTCAGTAAGGCGGGAAAACAAGAGATTTTTTTTTTTTTTTGTTTTTACAGAGACAAGGAAAAAACAGACAGTAAATGCTATAAATGCTTTTAGCGGCTAGCACACTTGAGTGTGTTAGCCTACAGGTAAAATTAAGCAACAAATAACTTTTTAAGAGTGCAAAACAGTTAATCAACACAAAAACAGTTTAAATAGAATGCAGAGCTGTATAAACAGGCTAAGATGCAGTCGCTAAGCAGTAAATATTCAAAAAGCCAGAAAAAAATACTTAAATCAGTTATAGCAAATACAGTTATAACAAATGCTCAGAAATATACTGTATATTTCCAATATGTTTGAGAAGGACAGTCAGAACATAAGAAGGTTCAGGCGAAAAAGAAAAAAAAAGTTTTGTTTTACTTTTTGAAAAGGGAAAAAGGAGGAACAGAAGGCCTTATCAAATGTTCTCTCTGTATTAAGAAGAATGACCTAATGACACTAGACTGGGAGGTGTGTCACAGTAGGGGCGGGCAACTGCAAAGCCACCAAGTATAAGAGCAAGTCACCAACAGGGAGGGAGGGTGGCACAAAATAGCCTAAGACAGCAAGCACTACAGATTCAAATGAAAGTTTTTAACAGATAAGGATTTGTGAAGATTCTGAATAGACAAAGTGCTTTATATATATTAAATTATAAAAACAGTAATCTGTAAAAATAATCAAAAGATACTTATATTTTGTAGCTCAGTTGCGGTCAAACAACTTCTCCAGCCTTCACTGTGTGCAAAGACAGAGATCCTACCAGAGTTAGGGCAAGACCAGAATATACACACATATATATGTATATATATATATATATATATATATATATATATATATATATATACACACATATATATACACACACACACATATGTATATATATATATATATATATATATATACACACATATATATATATATATATATATACACACACATATATATATATATATATATATATATATATATATATATACATATATATACACACACACACACACACACACACATATATATATATATATATATATATATATATATATATATATATATGACTAAATAACCGGTTTATTTAACAGAAGAAAGAAACAAATTAACTGCGAATACTTCTGACTATACAATAAAAAATAAAAAATAGAATATAATAAACATACTGGAGACCCTCAAAGTTGCTTAAGCTTTCGTCCTTTATTGTGTAGGAACTTCTTCAGAATAAACAAAATTAGCACTCCACTTACTATATAAACAATGTTAATAACCAATGGCATTTGTCTTAAACTATAAACAATTAATAATTAACTAGAATAGACTTAAAAGCATTGGTGTTTCATGTTATGCACATGACTATTTTCAAACTGGAATAAATAAAACATGAGTTGTCAGTTGAACTGTAATGTCCCAGTTATGAAGCTCAGAGTCTGTGGCTGAAAAAACTGAATAAAACATGAGATGCACATCAGAAAGACTGACAAGCCACCTGTCAATACAGAAAGCTAACTTTTGTGTCAGTTCTCAGCAGGACGACAAACCAAATTATGACTTAGTAGTCAACACACTGAATGACAAGTAAAACGTCAGATAATAAACACACTGAATGAAAAGTAAAACTTCAGATAATAAAGAGAATGCAGAAGTTATTGCTTCCACTTTAACGCACTTTTCAGGTTTAGAGATTCATTTAGTCCAGGATGGTGGTCAGCTTCTAGGTGTAATTGCCATTTAAGTTCTAACACCTGTAGTAAGCCATCTACATCTCCAAAGAAATGATTCACTTGGTCAAGTATCAGGAATTTGAACTTAGAAAACATAGGACATGTTAAACTGTGTTTGCCCAGTGCATTTGAGCTGTCACCAGATCTGACAGCTGCGTTATGTTCTTTTATTCTATCACTGAGTTTTCTAATGGTTTTACCAATGTAAAAACATGCACAGGACATACAAATAGCCGCATATACTACTAGTGAGCTATTACAATTATAACTCTTTTTAAAGTGCACTAACACATTGTTATGTGAAAAACAGAAATTGTCTCCTGTTAGAATAAAATCACATGCTACACATTTATTGCAGGTGAACATCCCCTTAAAATTGTTAACCAAGCTATGTTGGGTGAGCAAATATGCTTTATCATTTCTTTCAAAAATAGATTTGAAAGATTTTGTTTTCTTGAAAGAAAACTTAGGTGTGGGATTCAAAGCATCCTTAATAGTTCTGTCGCTGGTTAAAATTCTCCAGTTATTGGATACCACTTCTCTAATGCTTGGCATGTCTGTGCTGATTGGTAATGCAAAACTGGAGGACCAGCTGTCTTTGTCCGTGGACGAAACAGATTTGTGTTGATAACCGCACTTCAAGATGGGTTGAAATTTGGTAAACCTGTTGATGGTAACTTCTTTCCTGATATTAAATATCATATGTGGGGGATACTTTTTCTGTAAGAATAATGTAGACAGAAAATTACACTCTTTTTCAAAGGCAAGGTCATCACTAATTAACCTAGACAGTCTCACAAACTGGCCCTTTACCACGTTCTTTTTCATGCACAAGGGATGTTGACTATTGACGATATTTTTTTTTGCATGGACAGGCTCAAATTCACAACTTCAACTGTTTATTGCATCCCAACATTATTAAAAA